>NC_133775.1:107558417-107639859 GCF_003597395.2 Chelonoidis abingdonii | reverse complement strand
CATCTGAGTCTTGGGGTCCCCCAGGGAAGGTTTTGGGGAGACCAGAGTGAGCCAGGCACTGGAATTCCTGGCTGGTGGCAGCGCTATCAGATCTAAGCTGGTAATTAAGCTTGGGGGTTTCCTGCTAGCATCTCATTTTCTGAACTCTAAGGTTCAGATCTGAGTAGGGAGCTATGACACCTTGGGATGGATGACAGAGGATCTGTTTTGAGCTATTGTAAATCACTACAAACTAGAGCTCTCCTTTAACAGGCAAGTGAATAAGAAAGATCAGTTAGTGAGAAACCTTCTGAGTACTTCATTGTTATTTATTGGTACGAAGCTTGCACAAAGACCTCCATCACAGTAGGCACCATACAAAGAAACATGAAAAGACAGCCCTCTGCCCCGAAGTGCTTACAATCTGATTTGAACCATGACCTAAGAAGTCAGTATTGTGTAACAAACAATAGGTGGTGTGTGGCATGAAAAGAGAACAGTTACAAGATCACATGGTTAAATAGGTTGACCACAGCCCTGACTCACGCAGGTCCTGAAGCATGTTCAGAATTTTCAGAACATGAGAAGTTTCATTGATTTCACTTGGACTAGTCATATTCTTAAAGTTACACACATGCTTAAACACCAGGGTGAATCCAGCCCCATACGTATAATCTGATGGCTCTAAATCATTTGAAAAAGCATTTTTTAAAATTAAATACATTTTTAAAAACTCAGCTACCACTGCAATTTGCCCTCATTAGTCAGTTGGCTCTTTCAGGGCATCACAGCATCAGTCGGAGAGATTAGTGCCCTTACAAATTAGTTCAGGAAGAAGGCTGCTCTATGCACAAGGGCCACACGGAGGAAGACATGGAGAGGTTTGCGGGAGAAGACGACAAATGTGAATTCAAGGCTAGCACCCTGTCAGAGCAGAGGGGGACATGATAAGAGACAAGACTTCTTCAATTAAAGGTAACCTTATTTCAGCAGCACAGATCATTTCAGTGTGGATTTTGTTGGTGTTACAAAAGTATACCATGCTCCACACAAGTCCTCGTACCTACCCACTATACACCTTATTTCTGGGAGCCAACTCCCCATTATGATCTGTTATGTTATACACTTGCAGATGATACTGAACTATAATGGTTGAATCCCGAAATTAGTAGGGGTGCCCGAGAGGTAACAGTGCAATATAATGCTATGAGTTCTCTCTAACTCCAGGGCTAGCGGACAAGAATAACTCACATTTTGCCTAGGCTGTATTCCTGTTCAGTTGTCCCTTCCTATCCAGAAAGACAGATTTTTTTAGCTGAGTGCACTTGACAGTGTTCCCAGCTTTGACCACCATGCAGGCAACTGGCTTGATGACATATTCTTGCCATCACTTGCAGAAATACTCAGAGTTCCCAGTAGCGGTTGTGGGAGTTGATTGGAGCTGACAGTAGACTGTAACATCATATTGACTTGTGTAAAGTTTTCTAATGCATAAGGATTTTTGTCATGTGTCAGTGCTACTTATGTGAAGAGAGCCATTAGGAGTGCAATGATCTAAAGAAAGGTCAGCTGTCACAGTTAATGCCAGAAGTGTCACCTTCATTTAAAGTGATATGGCACAAAACTCCCCAACTTATGGGAGTGTGCATGTGTGTGTGTGTAGGGGGAGAATAGGATGGTGCTGACGTCTGTATTTTAAAAGCTGATGGTACATAATTAGGTTGGCATGTGTGTAAAAATATAATCAGGTGAGTCACTGGAAGAAAGTTGCAGTTGCAACATGCGCAATGAATATTATAGCTAAGATTGTAATGTACGGTTCTAATTGAAGGAGGATGACAAAGAGCTCTACAAGTGAGTACAAAGTATGGGCAATGTTTTGCAATTTTCTAGGTATAATGTTTCAAGCACAATCTAAACTGCCTTAGTTCCCATTGCCGATCTATGCCATCACAAACATCATTTTGCCGTTAGTGGGGACATAGGAAACAAGCGGGATCTCACAACAAATTAAATCGGGAGTCAGGGTGTTGAAGTTAGTGGAGTTACACCAATACAAACAGGATCAGAATCAGGCACATACTATGCTGTACTGCAGCTGTTACCCCAACAGAGGAACATTTATACCTACGGGAATCAGATAAGCCCTGAAACTTGCTTCCTTTGATGCAGTAACATGATTGATGTCAATTCTGAGACCTCGAAAGGGTTAATGTATGACTGAATCTCAGATTTATTCCTGGCCTACTAATAACTGATGATGTTGGTTCATGCTACTAATTAGCTATAATGTTAAATGTCTAGGGTGACTAGGGGTCCTGATTTTATAGGGACAGTCCAGATATTTGAGGAGCCAATATTAAAAAAAAGCCTATTACTCCCCACCCCCGTCCTGATTTTTCACACCTCCTCTCTGGTCACCCTAAGGGTGACATGGCAGTTCCACTGACATGAATGGCAAAACTCCCATTGACTTCAGCAGAGCCCATATGATGTACGCAGTACCCATAATACTTTGCTGGCTGAACATTATGGCGGTATTACTAGTGCATAGTCACCAGAACATAATTATCTGGTTTTCTGACAAGCTGGTACTTTCTCCAGCTCACACTTTAACTGCACCACATTAATAAGCCCCAGGAGGGTAAAACTCTTTGTGCAGTGACTGTATCACGGAACAAACCAGGAGGAAGGTCTGCATAACAACTAATGCTGCGTTTTAACATAGATACGCCAGTGTTTGAGCAACTGTGAAACCGATACTTGAATCAAAGCTTTCCAGGCACCATTTAATGTTGCATGGGCTTGTAGCAATGAAGTGTCATTTTTAGTTCAAAAGACTGAAATGTACATTTTTGCAAATTACAAAATTCTATACAAGAGATGATGCTGTTGCCGAGTGGGAGAAGTCTGTCTCGCCAGGGAGCACATGTAAGCAAAGGGGAAGCTCTGGAGGTCTGAGGGATTGTTTCGCGGGTCAGAACTACAGAGTCTAACATGTTGATGAAAAGCCCAGACAAGAGGTCTGAGCCTGGGCATGTGCCCTGCAGACAAAGAACTACAAAGAGTGACTAGAGCAGGGGTCGGCACCTTTCAGAAGTGCGGCGCCGAGTCTTCATTTATTCACTCTCATTTAAGGTTTCACGTGCCAGTCATACATTTTAACATTTTTAGATGGACTCTTTCTGTAAGTCTATAATATATAACTAAACTATTGTTGTATGTAAAGTAAATAAGGTTTTTAAAATGTTTAAGAAGTTTCATTTAAAATTAAATTAAAATGCAGAGCCCTTTGGACTGGTGGCCAGGACCCAGGCAGTGTGAATGCCACTGAAAATCAGATTGCTTGCTGCCTTGGGGACACGTGGCATAGGTTGCCTACCCCTGGACTAGACATTACCCAGACCTGCTGGCTTAAAAGCACATTGGACCCAATGATCCACTTGCAGTGTCAACCTGACCTGGTACTCTGGTGCAGAGCAAAACTCTGTATCCAATCCGTGCAAAACTGGGAAGAGAGGCTCAGCATGAGCCTCTGTCAGAATGCTACAATTGGTCAGTAATGGGCCAAGCCAAAACCTCAGATCAAAGCTTTCCTAGCTTCCAGGGTGATGCACTCCGAACTACACAAATAAAAAGGATATCTGACAAACAACATCTGTCTGAATTAACAAAAGTTCACCACAGAGTGAATACTTAATTGAAAGAGTTACCTCTAGGGCTCTGAATGTCAGAAAATGAATCCCTGCTATTATTGGTAGAAGCAGATGCTCTCTTAAATGTAACTTCAAAAGAACAGGATGAATGTACTCACCTTTATGCAGCTGAGAGAAGTCTTAGTTCAGCAATGTGATTTTGATGACAGCTGTTATTAAAAGCTTGATAATCCAGTCAAACTTGAGTATCTGCTCCCACTGAAATCAAAGGCAAATGTCCAATTGATTTCAGAGAGAAAGTTCTGGTCCTAAATCTGTGCAACAAAATGCAAAATAAAATAAAATAAATAAATCTAATAAAATGAAATGAACTTTATGGGCAGAAGTATCAGAGGGGTAGCTGTGTTAGTCTGTATCCACAAAAACAATGAGGAGTCTGGTGGCACCTTAAAGACTAACAGTTTTATTTGGACATAATCTTTCGTGGGTAAAAAAACCCTACTTCTTCAGATGCATCTGATGACATGATTTTTTTTTTAACCCATGAAAGCTTATGCTCAAATAAATCTGTTAGTCTTTAAGTTGCCACAGGACTCCTCCTTTTTATGGGCAGAAAATTTTGGAGTTTTCACATTTTGCCATTTTTCCTCACCAGGAAAAAGATGCATTTCTCTATGTTTTTATGTAGCCATCTTTCTTCACCATCTTATCCATAAGGTACCACCTCATTTCCACACTACATCCATCACCCCCGCCCCCCAAAAATATGAAAATATACTTGCTTAGGAGAAGGCTGTGTCTGATTATTTCTGAACCATACTGAAAATCTCTATTAAATTGTATTGGAATGTTAACAGACAGGATTCTAGAGAAAAATATAGTCAGAATGGTAGTCTAAAGAATCACATGGAAAATGCTAACCCTTCGATAGGTTCTTTGAACCATGCTATACTGCTATAGAATGTTCCAAAGAAATTTATAGAAAGGTTTGTATTTTCTATTCAGTTCTATAGTATTTTTACAAGAAGTGAAGCTTAGTGGTAGATTGCATAAATCTGCTGGGAGATAATTAAGAACTGTAAAATTCTGTAAGAGGAGTAAAATACTATGCTTTAAAAATACAACATGAGTGGCCTGATATTCAGAGGTGTCAGGAATCCCATTTTCAAGTCAATGGGAGAAGCTGGTCCTTAGAACTTCTTGGGGAAAAAAACCCCATAGGTTCTTGATTCCTCCTGAAGTCTTTTTAAAAAAAAAAAAAAAAAAGACCAAAAAACGTGTATCTTTACAGCCCATCGGTTATATAAATTCACATGTTTGAGGTTACTGGAAGTGGAAAACCACATTTCATTCTTGATTGATTTTTTTTAGTAGATGGAAATGCTTATTTAATTGTTTTTTGGTATTTGACCTTTCTATTCCATTTGGTTAATCTCCATGATTATTAAACGCATTCATAACATTCACACTGGGTAACTACTGATGCCTGGAGGATGAATGCTGATATTCCTAGGGTGCCCTGCTGCCGCAGACACCCTAGGAAAGAAAGAAAAGACACAAACAAATCAACTTGTCCCAGGTCTTTGACACGTCTAAGGGATGGATTAAGAGCAGTTTTCCCACTATTAATGATGAGAGAGGAAGACTAGGGTGACCAGATGAGAGAGAGAAAATATTGAGACACATTGGGGGGTGGAGGGGGAAGAGAGGGGGTCCACTGGAGAAGAAAAAAAACCCCGAATGCTGCTGGCAGAGCAAAAAAACATCTGGTCACCCTAGGGGAGGCGCATGTGGACAAATCAAACCATGTTTAGCTGACCTATTTCAAGGGATGGAATGCTGGTCGTGTTTCTGATCTCTGGACTGCCCTTTGTATGGGAGACCTGTACTCTGGAAGCTCTTTTCATTAGCATAAGGATGTCATTCTCTGTTTGTACCAAGTCAGAGCTCTGTTGCAATGGGAGTTGCTGAAACAATGAACATGAGGAAAATCAAAAATATATTTTTTTCCTGGCCAGGTTTAACAACGCTATCAGGTTAAGCAAAGACTATCAATTATTTTCCAACTGTGCGATGGTTGTACTAACGTTCGTGTAGGCTATGGTAGGAAGAAGGGTGGGGGGAAAAAGAAAAAAACACCACCAAACCCCAGCATGGAGAGGCAGAGCAATATTTGTGGCACCAGTTGGTTGTTGTGTAATGCCTGGACTCCCACAGAAAAAATACTAGTTGATGATAATGGGTGTCAAGATCTGTCAGTTCCACAAGGCTTAACTGAGAAAACGTCTGAAGGTATACTCATGTGGGATGAAATTCTGGATTGTACGGAGTGCCAGCAGGAGGCCTGGAACCACTTAAGTCCTCACACAAAGGTTTAAGTGGGAATTAAATGGCACAGAGGCCCCTTGCTGGCTTTCAGCCCAGCAGTGAATTTCTCATTGATGGAGTTTAGTATTTTGCTTTCGCTGTTTGCTGTCAGTCCCAGTATTACAGCATGAGGGCCTTTTTCCTTCCCTCACTGAATGAGAGATTTTACTTATTCACGAAAATGAGAGGCAGTTACTGGAATTAAGAGCATGGATGGGAAAAGAGAACTTTTCACCTTTAAACCACAGGAGGCTGTCTAGTGGATAGGGCACTGCACTAGGACTCAGGAGATCTGGGTTCTCTTTCTGGCTCTGAGAATGATCTGCTGTGTAACCTTGAGCACCTTACTTCACTCTTCTGTGCTTCGGTTTCCCTTTCACCCATTTACACTAAATTCTTTGGGGTTGGACTGTCTCTTAATGTTGTTTATACCGTACCTAGCACAATGAGGCCCTGAGCTCAGCTGGGAGTTCTAGGAACTACGGTAATAATATTATCAAAAAGACTCCATCAAATGATTGCTTGTACTGCAGGAGCAATCTTGAGCTCAGGATAAGGACTATTAGTTACCGGGCACAGCTTAATAAATCTTAAATTGGGTACAGGAGTCCAAATAATAAGTGGAGGGTCTGCAAGATGTGTTAATGCAATTCCCATGTTACGTTTCCTAATTAGGTTTTGTGGTTCAGGGCTACACAGTTAGGGCCATATACTGCTGTGCCCTTGATCCAGAGCAGAACTTCCCCAGTGTTGGGAGTGGCCACTTATTCCCCTTCTTTCTCATTTTTCCTCTGTCCACAGGAAAGGGCTAAAGCAGAGGCGGAGACAGACAAGGAAAGGATAGTATTGCAGGGGAATGGCTACTCCTAACTCCACCCCTCATCCCTCCTACCTCCAGCAACAAGGTATATTTTTCACTAAGAGGATCAGCAGGGAAACAGGTACAATATCCTGGCCATTCTGAGCTCACAGACTGCAGAGATCAGAGAGTTTGCTGGTGAACGCAATCAGGAGATAGATGGCCAAAAATAAGCAAAACAGCATCCCAGTATGCAGCTCTGCATTGAGACATTACCCCACGCTTTGAATGGGCTCATTTGACCGATTGTCTGTTTCTTAACCATCCCAATCATGTCTAATTTGATGGAAGGAGCACCTTGCAGATCTGCACAGTGTGACACCCAAGCACGATGTGCACACGGAGGAATCAGGCAGTATACTGGTTCAAGTGAAACTGCAGTAGAGCAGGAAGTTACCACGTTTCAGGTGTGAGCTGGCAGCACTTCAGCGAGGGTGAAGCCATGTGCCATAAAAGGTTCACCCTGTTGTAAAGATACTGCAGTGTGGGCATGCTGCTGGACCCCATGGCATAATACCTGAACTTCACACATACAGACCCCATCACTGTAGCAATATGTCAACTTTTTGTTTGGGCTTGGACTACTGGGAAGGTATCAGAAGAGTGGAAGGAGAGGATCATCACCCCACTTTCAAAGGGGAAAGGCCCATAGACTGAACGTAGAGATACAGGCCAATAACTCTGTTTTCTGTCCCAGAAAAGTGTCCTACATGCCCAGCTCTGGCTTCTTGTGATACACTGATGCTCTGAGCAATTGGCTTCACTGTTGGGCAATTTGCAATGGATGCTATATTTGCTCTTCATCTTTTATCTGCAATCCGTTGTGAATGCAATCGTCCTTTGACAACAGCATATGTAGATCTAAAAGCAGGCTTGGATTCAGTCAATAGAGCTGTCCTGGGGAATGCCCTACGAGGCACTGGCATTCCTGACACCCTCTTGATGTTAATTCAAGATTTACGTAATGACTCAGGGGCACAGGTGGGATGTGGGACCCATACATCTGACATCTGGGATGAAGCAATGATATGCCCTGGCCCCAATCGGATTGGCTCCTCGAACATATCTCTGCAAATACCAGTAAAACAGTCAGTTCAACTTCTTTTACCAACCTGGATTACGTGGATGATGCCAGGATGCATAATGACCTTAAAGATGCACTGGAGAGTTTCTAGCATGAGGCAGCTGCTCTTGGGTTAGGGGTTTCTTGAGCAAAACCAAAAATCCAGAGTGAACAAAAATTGTGATACAAGATATCTGTGCTGCCGGACAAACCCTGGAAGTAGTGGATGATTTCATCTATCTAGGCAGTAAATTGTCCTCAAATAGGGGCAGCCAGCAGCAACAAATGGGAATAAGATGGTTTGATTTTTAGCAGTAATAGGGATGTAATATTGAGAACTAGCCTCAAAAGGATTGAAGTCATCATTGGCCTCTGCCAGCTGGCCATTTCTGGTCATATAGCCCGCCTCAGAGAGTAAGCCACCACACATCAAGGCCTGAAGATCGGACTTGAGCTCTGGGATGGGAGAGGACATTGCCTGGATATGGACAGGTGATGGCCACACAGTTGATGGTGATTAACCTGGCTGCACCAGATCAGTAATAACCCTGTGGAGCTTTTAGATGCCTGGAATAAAGCTACACAACGTGGTCATGGATGTTTGACACTACGGACCCTTGCTGTCTACGTGTATTGTTGTTGTTCAAGCAATCTCTGTGTATTGGTTGAATAGCATTGGAAGGATGCAGAGTGCTTTGAGATGAAAGGTGATAGGTTGTCTAGATGCAGTACCATTGGGCAAACCTTGTCTTTGATGTATCTGCACTGACTTGCACCAAGTTCCACCAAGGATGAATTCAGCCTTGTGTGTTTGTAGGTTCATACAGGTATTGGTTTGCTAGACAAATGGACCTCTTTTTAAAAATGGCTAATGATTTGGGGATTTCTCAATACATAAAGGGTTTTGACTTTCAGAATGCAGGTTCTCAGTACTTTCTGAAGGTCAGGCCTTTTAAAAGCAGTCTTGAATTTGAGCATCCCAAAACCAAGAGAGCCCAAATCACTAGTCACTTTGCTGCTGCATTTTCAGAAGTGCTCAGCACCTATGACTTCAGATCAAGTCGTCAGGAGCTGCCTCAGTTCATCATCTCAGGCCGTCAGGCCTCTGCTGTATGTTCACATAGCATTAAACCCGTACAGATTCCAAAACGTATTTGGAGAGGGTGGGTTTTGATTCTCTTAGAGCCTTTCAATTAGTTCCTTTTATACCGGATGTGGAATTCAGTGAAATAATATGACAGGTTGACAGCCGTTGCTTTCCACTTTTAAGCTCGATTTTTAAAAAAATCAATAGCGAACATTAAACCTACACACAAATAGTGAGTTTGGAAATATGTTTGCTTTAGCAACAATCCACTTCTGAACCTAAAATGAGTCAGAAAGCCATCAGCTGTTCCCCAGGCTGTATATTCTGCTGCTTTTGAAAGCTTTTTGTAACAGAGGCACAATGCTTTTCCAACATGAAATATATATGTGTCCATTCTATACAAAGGTCATTGTTATGCTTTTTGCTTGGCGTCTTATTTTCTTTTCAGATTTGTTTATTGTATTAGACAACTCTCCCAAAACAAAAAAATATGCTTTTGAAAGCAACATGGCACATGCTTGCTAACATCTGAAAGACACAACAGAGGTGTGTGCTGTGAGCAGCAGGACACTTTTTTAACTTGGACTAGGAGAGATTTCTGCAGGGAAAATGGTAAATATTATGTCTGAAATAGAAGGGCTGTTGGCAGGAACTAGATGCATGAGGAGAAAGAGTCAGTTTTAAGGCACACGCATTCATCTGTTGGAAAAGACTGAGATTCTCTTTATTGTGAACAAAGGATCAAAGATCTTTTAATCACAGGAGGTTTGGAGGAAAATATGTAAATAACTGCTTGTGAGAGCAGTTGTAAAGGTTTTTCTGAAATTAGAATTCTGTACCTCCATACATCACCTCCTAACTTAAACCTACTACTCTAATTAAAAATTCTACATCTGTTATTTTAAAGATGGGGTGGAATTTGAGTGGACAAGGGGAGGGGAACTAGCATACAGCCAAGCTCTGCCTAGAAACCAGTCTCCAAATGAGACAGATGCCAAAAGGGGATGCCATGCACAGTAGTTTGTGCAGTTCTTCATAAGGAGTCTCTCTTTCTTGCAAGCAGTGCTGTCATCCCTGGGGTTATCATCATTAGGATTCATAGATGGGACGCACATCGAGCAGAATGGGGAAATATCATTTCAGGCTGTCTGCAGACTCAGGCAGAGCACCCTGCACTGATTTAGATTCAGTTCCCAAATAAAAGGTTTTCTTCACCCCCTAAGGACTAGAGACTCAATGTCTTTAAATGGAAGCTTAGGTTATGGAGCACCACTCAGCCGCCTCCCACAGAAGAAAGGCAAAGTGCCAGCTACCCCAGTTCAACCCATTTTAAAGACAGTTTCTTCATGGGGTGTTTGCCAAGTTTCTGTGCTTATGTTACAGGACTCCTAAACCTTTAAAGCTCTGGTGTCCCTCCCTTTTTTTGCAGGAGGGGGGGGAAAGGGGTTCCATTAGCTTTTTGTAAAGACGACAGGATCTAGGAAGGACGCAACACCCTGTGCTCTCCCTGTCACAAGGAAGAGAGAATGAGTTAGAGATACCTAACACTTCCATAGCACCTTTCAGCCAAAGGTAAAAAATGCTGCAAAAACATCAAATCAGCTGAGCCTGCCTCCCATCTGGACACATGGTAACTATCATTGAGAGAGACAGACAGAAATGAAATGACTTGCCCGTGATGTCTCAGTGAAAAAGAGGCAGAACAGGGAATGAACCCAAGAGTCCTGAGTGCTATCTCTTGCTTTAACCATGCGACAATACTTTCTCCCATCCACACCATTAGTGGATTACTTCAAATGTTTGTTCTTTTCCATGCTACAGTATGAAATCTGAATGTAAAAATCAAAGCCTTCAAGCGAAGCTAACTGGCCTGAGGCCAGAGAGAAAGCCTCCAGCTTTGCTCTCATTCCAGAGCACAGCTACCTAAAATGCAGTCCAGGACCCCTTGCAGCCCTCAGGCACGTTACTCAGCAGTGTGCAGAAGAAGAAAGTCACACATGCAGCAGCGTTTCCACAGTGTGCAAACAACTACCCATTTACTCCTGTTCCTGCTGCTGCTTGTTCACAGAGCAAACCGGGACAGAGGTAGGACAGGGACATGTGCATGCTGGTGGTGAATATGTGGCTGCACAGATGGTGTCAACAGGAGAATTTGGCTTTCTTGATTATGGGATGCTGTTCCAAGGAGGACGACTGTTAGGAAGAGATGGGGTCCACTTGACCAAGACAGGCAGGAAAAAAAATGGGAGGACGTGTTGCATTATACGTCAAGAATATATACATACAACTTATTCTGAGGTCCCAAAGGAGGTGAGAGGCTGACCAATTGAAAGTCTCTGAGTTAAGACAAATGGGGTGGGAGGGGCGGGGAACAGGGCAATGTTGTAGTAAGGGACTACAGCCCACAAGTAGGGGGGAGGGATAGCTCAGTGGTTTGTGCATTGGCCTGCTAAACAGAGGGTTGTGAGTTCAATCCTTGAAAGGGCCACTTAGGGATCTGGGGCAAAAATTAGTACATTGTCCTGCTAGTGAAGGTAGGGGGCTGGACTCAAGGACCTTTCACAGGTCCCATCTAGTTCTATGAGATTATATATATGCACACACACACCGTTTTTTATATGAAGTGGATGAGGCATTTCTAGAGTAAATACCCCAAACACAAAAGTTTGGTAGTAATGGGGGATTTTAACTACCCAGACATCGGTTGGAACAGTAGTACAACAAAACATAGAATGTCCAACAAATTCTTGGAATGTATTGGGGACTGCTTTTTGTTTTGGAAGGTGGGAAAAAATAGCCAGGGGCTGTCATAAACAGATAGTAGGGGTTAATAGAACAGAAGTACTTTATATCTCTTTTGACTGTAAAGGGTTAACAAGTTCAGTAAGCCTGGCTGTCACCTGACCAGAGGACCAGTCAGGGGACAGGATACTTTCAAATCTTGTAGGGAGGGGAAGTTTCCTGGTGTGCTGTTAGTTTGGTGGTGGTTGTCTCCTCTGGTTCTGAGAGTGACCCAGAACGTCAACCAGGGTTTCTTTCTCCAAACTCTGCGATACAGGTCTTATAAGTTCAGAACAGTGAGTACTTAGGTAGATAAGGCAGAGTTAAGGCTTATGTTTTTGTTTTCTTATTGCAAATGTGTTTTGGCTGGAAGGATTTTAATTTGTACTTGTATACTTAGGCTGGGAAAGGGTATTCCCAGTGTCTATATAAGCTTGAAAGGGGTGGGGTCTGGATCCACCAGGGAATGGTGGAGAGAAAGAGGGAGGGCGGAGAAAAAAGCTAATTTCTCTCTGTGTCAGGATTACTTTGTCTCTCCGGGAAGAGTCCCTGGGAGGGTGAAGAAAGCGGGGGGGAAAGGTGAATTTTCCTCTTGTTTAAAGATTCAAGGAGTTTGAATCAAACAAGTGCTCTTTCAAGGTAACTCCAGGGAGGGGAAGCCCTGGGAGAGGCACAATGAGGGGAAAGAGTTTAAGATCCAGAGGATAGGGTCTTGGGGTTCCCGCGGCAAGGGGGGACCAGAGTGTACCAGGCAACTGGAATTCCTGGTTGGTGGCAGCGCTACAGGTTCTAAGCTGGTAATTGAGCTTAGAGGAATTCATGCTGCTACCCCATCTTTTGGGCGCTAAGGTTCAGAGTGGGGAATTATAGCAGTGCCCCTGTCATGGTATTTTAGACTTAATCCTGACTAAGAGGAAGGAATTGGATGCAAGCTTGAAGGCCATTTGGGTGGCAGTGACTGTGAAATGATAGATTTAATGATTCTAGGGAAAGGAAGCAGTCAGAGCAGCAAAATAGGAAAATGGGCTTTAAAAAGCCCAGACTTTAACAAATGCAGAAGAAAAACTTCCTAGGGGAAGAAAAACTAAAGGAAAAGAGTTCAGGAGAGCAGGCAATTTCTCAAAGAGACAACTATCCCAATGTGAAGGAAAATTAGGAAGAATAGTGAAGTGCCAATATGGCTCCGTCAGGAACTCTTTAATTACCTGAAAATCAAAAAGGAATCCGATACAAAGTGGAACATGGACAAATTGCTATAGAAGAGTATAAAAGCATAACACAAGAATGAAGGGACAAAATGAGTTACACCTAGAAGGGTTATAAAAGGCAATAAGAAGAGGTTCTATAAATATATTACAGTCAAGAGAAAGACAAAGGAAAGTGTAGATTCTCTACAGAGTGGGAAAGGAGAACTAATAACAGATATTGAGAAGATTGAGGTGTTTAATGACTATTTTGCTTAAGTATTCACTACAAAGATTGATTGTGACTACATATTTAAACACGATCAATATCAGCAAGAAGGGGGAAGGAACATAAGCCAGAATAGGGAAAGCGCTGATTAAACAACATTCCGATAAGATAGATGTATTCAAGTTGGCAGGGCCTGATGAAATTCACCCTAGGATACTTAAGGAGCTAGCTGAAGCAATCTCAGAACTGTTAGCAATTATCTTCAAGAATTCATGGAGGATGGATGAGATCCCAGAGGACCGGAGAAGGGCAAACCTTTTAAATATAGATACAGTGAGGATCCAGGGAATTATAGACCAGCCTAACTTTATTACCTGGAAAGACTGTGGAACAAAATTATTAAATAATCAATTTAGAAGCACCTAGAGGATAATAGGGTTATAAGTAATAAGCAACATAGATTTGTTCTTGACAAATCATCCCAAACTAACCTAGTTTCCTTTTTTGACAGGGTTACTGGCCTAGTGGATGGGGGAAAGTAGTAGATGTGATATATCTTGGTTTTACTAAGGTTTTTGATTCAGTCCCACATGACATTTTCATAAAAAAACTAGGAAATGTGGTCTAGATGAAATTAGTATAAGGTGGGTACAGAACTGCTTGAAGAAAGTACTCAGACGGTATGTATCAATGATTCACTGTCAAGTTGAGAACATGTATCTCTTGTGGTCCTGGAAGGGTCAGTTCTGGGTTCAGTACTATTCAATATGTTCATTAAAGACTTGAATAAGGGAATGGAGAGTATGCTTATAAAATTCATGGATGGTATTTAGCCGGGAGGGTTGCAAGGACTTTGGAGGACGGGATTAGAATTCAAAATGACCTTGATAAATTGGAGAATTGGTCTGAAATCATCAAGATGAACTTGAAGAAAGACAAGTGCAAAGTACTACACTTGAGAAGGAAAAGGTCAAATGCACAAGTATAAACTGAGGGATAACTGGTTAGATGGTCATACTGATGAAAGGATTTAGGGGTTATAGTGGATCATAAGTTGAATGAGAGTCAACAATGTGATGCAGTCGTGAAAAAGGCTCATGTTGTGGGGTGTATTAACAAGAACATCATATGTAAGACCTAGGAGAGAATTGTTCCTCTCTGCTCAGCTCTGATGTGGCCTGAGCTGAAGTCCTGTGTCCAGTTCTCAGCACTACACTTTAGGAAAGATGCGGAAAAATTGGAGAGCGTCGAGACGACAGCAACAAAAATGATAAAAAGTTTATTGTTTCAGCTGGCATACAGAGCTGCTCTCAGTTATAATGGGCAGGATCAGGAGAGTACCTCTCACAGGGTGGGCTCCTGTGCCAAGCAGTTTGGCTGGATCCGCAGAATCACCAGGGCAAGAATTTAATGCAATGTTTTTTTTAAACTCACAGTATACACGAGTTATTACAGCCCATGGCTCCCTAGCCATGGCTCTTTAGCTAAACTACTGCAGCTCATGCTTTTAGCTCCAGAGGCCCAGCAAAAAGGACAGTCGTCACAGTCTCATATTCTGTCCTTTCTAATTTGAAGAAGAAATAATGAAGATGGGGAGATATTTCACATATGTGAGTGGCATTAGTGTCCCCTTAGCACCATGACCTACACTTAACCAGTGCTCAGAAAGACACAATTTGCAGAGGACAAATAAACTGGTGGAGGAATGATAAATAATGAAGAGGACAGAGGTAGCTGATTTAGAGCAATCTGGATCACTGGGTAAAGTGGGCACAAACAATGTGCATTTGAATATGGCTAAATGTAAACATATACCTCTAGAAACAAAGAACAGGTCGTACTTTCAGGATGAGGGACTCTGTCGTGGAAAGCAGTGACTTTGAAAAAGATTTGGGGGTCATGGTGGATAATCAGCAGAATACGAGCTCCCAGTTCAATGCTGTGGCAAAAGAGCTAATGCAATCCTGTGACGCACAAACAGAGGGATCTCGAGTAGGGGCAGAGAGGTTGTTTTACCTCTGTATTTAGCATTGGTGCGACCACTGTCAGAATACTGTGCCCAGTTCTGGTGCCCACAATTCAAGAAGAATGGCGATAAATTGGAAAGGGGTCAGAGAAGAGCCATGGGAATGATTAAAGGATTAGAAAACATTCCTTGTAGTGACAGACAGAGTTCTAGCTATTTAGCTAAACAAAGAGAAGGTTAAGAGATGACTTGATTACATCTATATAAGTATTTAGATGGGGAACAAATATTTAATAATGGGCTGTTCAGTCTAACAGAGAAAGATAAAACACGATCCAATGGCTGCATGTTGAGGCTAGAGAAATTCAGACTGGAAACCAGGGAGTTTTTTTGTGTTTTTTTTTTTTTTTAAAACAAACAGTGAGAGTAATTAACCACTGGAACAATTTACCAAGGGTTGTTGTAGATTCTCCGTCACAGACAAATTTTAAAATCAAGGTTGGATGTTCTTCTAAAAGCTCGGCTCTAGGAATTATTTTGGGGAAGTTCTCCAGCTGTTATACTGGGAGGTCAGCTGGAAGATCACAATGGTCTCTTCTGGCCTTGGAATCTATGACTCAATCCAGCACAGAATGGAAAGGTAGGGCACTTTTAGAAGTGAAATTACTGGGTTAGTCTTCTTAAACAAAAATCACTTTCAGTTTTTTTGCACATATTCACAAAGTGATCAGATAAGAAACACACAGTCAGACCAGATGATCTGGAAAACAGGTTCTGCTCAGTGTCCACTATACTAGAAAACCAACTAACGCAGGTTTTAAGAGCAATAAACGGTTACCATCTCCTACCAGTTGTCTGTCTGTCTTACCCTCTACTGTATCCATCATGTCTCTCTAGAGTGGATATCTAATCAATCCAGATCGGTCAGTCTACGGTATGGGATTTTATTGCCTTCTTAATGTATTTGTATCAATAAGACATAAAGGGCTTTAAATATATTGAAAACAATAGCTCTTGATTGATGTTGTGTATCTTTCTAGCTTCTGTACTCAATGAAAATTAAGGAGGTACAAATCAGAAGTTATTCTTAAGTCAGTTCAAATTTTGAAACACCAAAAAGCTTGTGAAGTTAAAATGTCCAAAATAAAAATGTTAAAAAGATCAGAAATCAACTATGATGTGTTTGAGTCATCTGTTTATTTTAATTGAATGATTTATAACTGCAGGCAATTTCATTATTCTCCCAAGAGCAGAAATGCTGAATGAAGGAGCAAACCTCATTAACCTCTGAATGTCAAAAATCAATATTTTTCAATAAATTTAAGTTAATATGTTTCCAATAAATCTCACAAGCAAGCTTGGCTTTAATGTTGTATGCTCTGAAGCTATTCAGCTATGGGATATTGTAGAAACTTTTGCTGATTACTTTTAGTCATTTATTTACAAATACCTTGCATCTTATCTAAAACTAAGAATCATTGCACAGGTGTTAAAGGCATTTAGGTTTGACATTTTGTGGCGCAAACAGTATGAGTTTCCCCCTGTTTTTATACTTGCTTTAGAGCAACAATGCAAAGAGATCCCATCAAAGAGTTCTCTTATTTTTAGCTCTGTTTGGGGTCATTGAATCCTCCTCAACCACAGAATTGATTTCTACAAGTTCATGTTACAGATACCACATCTTCTCTCATTAAATTCTGCAGCCATATCAGGCAAAAATGTCTTCCTGCTTTGAATATGAATGTCTAGCTTTCCACAAGAACTGACCTCGCCCCTGCAAACAACTCACCGGTGCCTGTGGGCATGATGAAATGTGGGCCCCATTTTGTCATCATTAATAGTCTCTCCTTTCCCAATGTTAAGTGATCAGTGATAAGTAGCTAATGAGGTGCTGGTGCCATTCGATTATTTCCACTGCCTGCCAGAGGATCTGTGCATTAAGCATTGTTACACTACAAGCGGAAATCCATTCCACAACTCAGTGAAGCACAAAACAGACACGCTGCAGGACTAGTCTGAGATTTCTGCAGAGTCAAGATTGCTGCACCTCAAATATTGGTTTCATGATGAATTTCGATAAGAAAATGAGGGGAAAACAAGAGGTACCAGTCTCTCCAATGGGCAAGATCCTCAGCTGGTATAGATCAGCATAGCTCCATTGACTTCAGTGGAGTAATACCAGTTTACATCAGATGACAATCTGGCCCGTCAACTCTGCGATATCAAAATAGGTTATCTTCTGGGATCACAGGAGGCTAAGTTCTCAGATATCAGGCTATAAGGCTTCTAAGACAAAATCTGCCATGGAGAACTAAGGCAAACAGAAGTCCTTCCACCTGTTGGAAAGCAACAAGACCCCGAAATGTCTCTGTTTAGAAAGGGGGTCTTGGACCTATCTTAGGCACAGAATAAGAAAATGAGGAAGGTGACCCAACAGAGAAGGCAATTTTGATGGCATTCAATGTAATTTCATCAGAAGCACCCTGTCAGCTGGCCTAATGGGTTGGTGGATGGAGCACTGAAAACACAGTTTATGTTTGGGAGCAAGCTAAGACTCCTTTGGGGTTGTGGGATCTGGGGGCAGCGAGCCCCAGCTGTCAGGCCCACAGAGATATGATGGCAAAGTCTCAGATACAGCATCTCTGTCGGTCAGGGGGACCAAAATTCAAAACATGCTGCAGCTGGCTTTGAAACGCTTGCTTCTCATTACCTGTTTATTAGCTGGCTTAAGGGTATTTTTAAGTGTGTATTTAGAGTTGCTGTTAGGTGCTGAATTGGTGGCCCTGAAAGCCAAACACCTCTTTTTAGCCACAGAATCGGTGTAGCACAGGCAGTGGCAGTGCGAGCCGCCCAGATGCAGTCATATCAACATGCCTCAAGCCTAATCTGCAGGGAGTGCCTCTTTTGGCAAGAGGGAGTTCAGTCTTTGGCCATTTAGTCCTTGGCTTCTCTGCTCAGAGCGATGACGAGGATGCCAAGTAGTGCTAACTGTAGTAGTGATGGCGGTAGGGTGGGAAGTTATTTGTGGACATCTGCCCCCTTGGAACCTTAACTCATTCCACATAGGCCATCTCTTGTAATACTTGCCTGTGTGAATGCCACAGAAATGCCTGTTCTTCCAAGGGAAATAAGAATAAAACCACCTGAGAAATCCCACTTATTTAACTTATTCTCTGGTACAGATTTCTCAGGTTAAATCAGTCTATCAATAAGTACCCTGCCCCTTGACTGACTTTAAGAACTTGGTGCACTCAGGAGAAGAAAAAAACAAAAGAATTACATAAAAAGGTCAGAGAAGTTGCAGCCACCTTGTGACAAATTTTTAAAACAACTGAGCTTCTGCAGCAGAACCTTAGTGGGAAACAACCAGTTCAGTATGAACCATACTGTCAGAATAACGTAGCGCAATGAACACCATGCAGTGCAGTACTGTGGACAGCAAGAGTTACAACGCGGAAGCCTGCTTGTGGTGACTCAGCAAAATATACCCAGGCAAAGTACACAGTTTGCAAGCGGGGGGAAATAATACACTGCTGCTGATCATCAGCCTAAAGGGGCAAAAAGGAAGCATAAAATCTTCTGACACCTAGCAGATCCCTGCTCCCAGTCCCCTTCTCAAGGGAGAGGGAGTGTTCATGTTAGACAACCGTTATATACACCACACATCCAGCCTGCATGAAAAGTCAGTGCTCTGGCACAGCAAAGAGTAAATATTTACCCTGAGGCAGGAGAAGGTAGTGAACTCTCAGGGCTGACCGCAAACAAAATGTGCCACCTTCTTATAATAGGCATCATAAAGAAAAATTGGCAAGAAAGAGCATGCTTAGGATTTTCCAGTGGGATCCAGTTTCCAGAGATAGAAAGGAAAGGAGTGGATTTTTTTCAAGCAGGTGGCAAGGTTTTCTTCCCCCTGCCCCTTTTAAAAAGAGAACATATGACAACAATAGCAGGGCATTTTGGCTATTAGTCTTTTCAAATACAAATTGCAAAGGGCTCGCTGTATGGAAAGACGAGAATTATCAGCACTGGGTATCTCTGAAAATGAGGAACTCTGGCTGTGGACTTCATCTATCCCAGTTCTTTTACCACTGATATGTGGCACATGAATAGACTCATCTGAAGGCTGCCACGCTCTTTTGTATGCTTTTAGGCGCTGCAAATTCTGTCAGCTTAAATTTTCATTCAACTAACATCTCAGTGGCTGTCCATTTTTCATGTGTGGAGTTGAAGAGATCTCGCTCAGTGAAGCTAAGACAGTACATCAGAACACAGCATCAGGTCAGATCAAACTAACAGACTATATAATTTCCCACAGATTTTTCTTCAGTTCACTTTTTCCCCCCCACAGTCACAGGATTTCTACTGGAAGATTCATAACAGCTGACAAATCCTTGACTTACCAGTGATTGCAGGGCAATTACCCAAGAATATTACCCATAAATGTTTTCTAATACAGGAAGCACTTCACTTATGCTTTGGTTGAGAAACTCAGGCAATATTGAATAATTTTCCCCAGCTGACAGCTAAATCTCCTGCTTAACAGCAAACAGCTTGGAACCTGGAAAATGGAAGCACTTGTCTAATTTAGCATCATAAATTCAAGCCAGACTTTGGTTTAGGTCCTTTTTGAAGGTAGTCTATGGAGGCAGAAAGCGTTATTGAGAGGAAGTATGTCTGTTAGTTAGAGCAGGGACCTGGTAGTCAGGACTTCGGGGCAGCGTGACCACCTGTCCCTTATTTTAAGATGTATTGAAATATATTATAACTGATACATACCATTTTAAACATTAAATTGAAACTTATGTATACTTGAGGGCAGTAGACATATACACGAGAGAAAAAATACATGATATGCTAAGGAAACACATTTTCCTTAAAATGTCCCTTAAAACATTGTCTCTTATTTTTTGTGCGATTTTCCCTTATTTCCACCCAACACAGGTGGTCACCCTAATCCTGGTTTCTATTTCCAGCTGCATGGTGAGTGGAGCAAGGTGGATGCTTAATTAGCAAACATTTGAAAAGCTCTTTGATGAACTACAGTGTAAGTGTCGTTATTGCTACAGTCACTTCTGGAGATCTGGGTTCAAACTTCAGTTTAGGTAAAAATGAGTACAGCAATCTCAGCCTAATTCTCATTCATTCACGTCATCTAACTGCTTTAAAAGGTGACTCCATTGGGATAGTCAGAGGATGTCAGGTCATGTTTACACTAAATCGGTAGCGCAGAATATGGAAAGGTTGAGCAGGCCCTGTGTAAGCTGCTTATCTCAAGCTAATACCGTGTTTTCCCCCAAAGCAATATTTTCTTCCCTTCGTCTTTACATCTTCCCTTCTCCATCCTCTGCGACAATCACCTGTTGCCGCTAGGTGTTGCATTGTCTACTTTGGTTGTGTTCTGAACTAATTCATAATCATTTTAAGGGGAAAAAAAGAAAAAAGTTTTTGTAAAGTAATTTCTCTAGACCTTATTTTAGAATAAATCAATTCATGCCTTGTTCATATGAACCATGCTCGTGTCTGTAGAGCAATCTACCAGAGTTAGCCAAAGGTCTTGGCCAGAATGCCATTCAGGAGTCACTACCTTGACTAATGATGCAGCTTTTCTTTCATGCAGCTGGCACTTATAAAAGGTATTTTTTCCTTACATTGCAATATACAAATAAAATCTGAGCTTCAGAAAGCAGTTCTAGCCACCAGCACCAAAATGTTACCAAGTCCAATATCTTAAAAGAGAATTCCTCAAAACTAAAAAGCATTTTAAAGATGAATTTTGCTCTCAGTTACTTGCATGGAAATCAGATTTACTCCTGACTTCTACAGAGCAGAGCTTGGACCAGAAAAATGGTTCATGGAGCCTCATTCAAATTATGGAGCCCAATCCTTCATACCAAAGACTTCCATTGAAAAGTGAGAGTGTGAGATGTGTCAAATATGCCCAAGATGAGCAGGATACCAGCAAGAACCCTGAGGTTCTGATTAAAAAACAAAGTACAATCAGCTGTCCACTTAAACTACCAGTACATTTTTCAGTGGTGGAAGCTGATTTCTCGAACTTTTCTGAAGTTTAAAAATTACTTCCCAAATTGTATTTTTTTTTAAAAAAAGATTGCACTGAGCAGCTCATGGAAGGGAAGTTTCCATGTGCCACAGGTGTTTGTTTATGTTAGGGAGGCTGTCAAAACTAATGCTTTTAAAATAAAATTGTAAAGCTTTATGGTAATTTTATGTAACTGTACTAATGGGGGCGAGGATTGCCGTGGTGATGATGTGTTTGTCTCATGTCATACTGGAAAGCTGGCTGTTAAAGACACTCTTGATACTATTATTAAGGCAATTGTGAAGAAGATTTACAGAGCCAAGTATGCATCTGAGGCTTTGTTGCACAGAACAGCAGACTTATTCATCAGTGTCAGTACAGCTCAGTTAATAGCCCTTCCAGTATTGTGTTCATTTAATTTGAAAGGCTGAAACAGCCTGGGTGCTGCTTTTCCTTAGCTCCAGTTTCATTCTCTGGGACCACCAGTCCATCCCTGCTTTGAGGAGTGCAATTTCTTTTTTAATTGAAAAAATCAAGTGCAGCATACTGTAATTCGCATGAAAAAAGTCTAAGGCCACTATTGACACCTTTAAAAATTCCTAAAATACAAAATGATGATTGCCAAAGGAAGGCCCCAATTCAGCAAAAAAGTAAACATGTGCTTCAAGTCTATCCCTATTCAGGTGCTTAAGCGATTTGTTCAACAGGGATGGACTGTGGAACTGGGACCAGAGTGAGCAAATCATAGGTCTTGAGAACTTCAGTTAGAGAGAAAAGCAACATGGGGCGGTTTCCTCTGAACCTTTACATAAAAATACAAGTTTATTATATCTCATTTAAAGTTATTGAAGGCTATCAAAATAATTTTGTTCCAGCATAGATTCAAAACCATGGGGTGCACTATCAGCATAATTAAAACAAAGGGATCTCAAGCTATTTTCCTATCTTGCTTTCATATTATTGTCTAATTGTTCAGAACGTCTGTTTGTTATAGACACAAAGCAATTAAGCACAGCACGTTGCAACAACAGGGATCATAAAGCCAGAGTTGGCTACATTAGCAACATGGGTATCAGCATAAGAAAACATTAAAGGAAGGATCGTAATTATAATTGAAAATAATTGGATGACACACTTGGTTTAGCTAACATTAAAATCCTTTGTGCACTTCAGTGCTTTTCAGCACTGGAAGCTACCTCTTCACCTGTGCTCTTAAAATGGATCTTAATCTGGTGTAATATATTAAAGCTATCATTGTACAATCTATGGCTTGATATTCAGAGATGAAGTCATACCAACTTCGATGTGAATGATAAGAGCTCTGATATTCAGGCTGTTAATTACAAAGAAGATTTCACCTCCAACATCTGCAGAGTTGGCTCCACTCAGCCGTGCCAAGAAACGAGTCACTTGTGGAATCTCCGTATAAGAAACAACGTGCTGCTATGAGCTTTTCCTCTCTAAGGGGTAAGCAACACAGTGGGATCTTCAGAGACCAGCATGCGTGGTCAATCAGGAAAGACATTCTTCTCCTGATGTTTACAACCCATTGGTAGATTAAGCTATTATTGGGAAGCCCATCCTGAATAGCAAAATGCAGGAGGTTCTCTCTCCAGACCAGGCTGCCACCCATGTTTCATGATGGATGCCTTCCATCTTTCCTGTTTGAACCAGTTGTTTAAGAGGTATTCAATCCGGATGGCCTCTCACCAGTTACCGTCTCTTTGCGCAGAGATTAGACATATAAACTAGATGATTTGCTACATCCGAAGTCAGACCTGTCCATTAGTTCAGTGAGAGTACACTTGGCTTCAATCTCTGCAGCGCACCTACCCGTGGATGGCTTTTCTATCTTTTTCCACTGTTTGTCAGATTTCTAAATGTTCTACTCAGCATCTCTCTTACTGTGTCCAATCTAGAGCCTTTATGGGATCTCAGCCTTGTCCTATCCAGGTTAATAGGTTCCCCCTTCAAACCTAGGGCAAAAGCTTTTCTATCATTACTGTCTACTGCATTTTTGGTGGCGATCATCTTTGCAAAGAGAGTTTCAGAACATCAGGCTCTTCTGTCTGACCTACCTTTTACAGTCTTCCATAAAGACAATGTTTTTCTTAGGCCACACTCTAAGTTCACGCTAAAGGCAGTGTCAGCTTTCCATATGAACCCACAATCCATCTGAGCAATATTAGCTGAAACACTCACTAAATTGAGGCCAGGCATACAAGTCAGTCTTAAATAATTTGCTCCCTGTCTGGCAGGACACTTCTTTGTAGTGTCAAGATATCCTGGGAGCAGTGGAACCAGCTGTTCAGAGGAAACCTGGGAAAACTACTAAGCTATAATGGTGATCATCAGTTTGAATGAGCAGTAGCAGCATCATACTGCCTGGCAGTGCTAGGAATATGATGGTCCCCGATGCATGAAAGATGAACACACAACTAGAGGGCAAAGTTCACACCCAACTGAGTTACACCATGTGGGCCAGGTCTGGATCACTCCCAGACAACTTTTAAAAGAGAAAGAAGGTTTAACAAAAACATTTAAACCCTCAAGAATAGATATTGGCAGAGGTTAAAAAATAGAAAGAGGCTGATCTCTGTTTTTAAAACAGCATTTGTAACAATCCCGTTATGCACTTTGAGAGACTATGTAACTACATAATCTTACTGTAGTCATTGTGTCTCTTCCCCACCACCTCCTATCCCTTCTACGGTAGCCTAATGCACAGTATCTAACACAACAGGGCTCAGAACTTAACGTGAGCCTCTGGCTGCTACTGTGTTACCAGCAAACAAGAATGGCCAAGATTTTCAGAATTCAGACACTTGGAGAGCCTCAACTTTTAGGTGCTCAACTTGAGAGCCCTTAAAAGAAATTTTCTCGAAGTGCAGAAGGCTTTATATCTATATCTATACACACACTAGGCTCCTTTTGAACATATCTCACATTTTAACCAATGTCCAAGGCAGCTCTGTGTTGTATTCCCAGACTGAACAGAGTTAAGACTAGGACCTACGAAGAAATACTTGTTTTATGAAATGTGCTGTAGGATTTTCAGCATCCACAAAGCCCAGTTAGGCTTTAGTGATCATCTCACATAAGGTACAATGTAAAGTAAGAGCTCAGGTAATGTATAGCACCTCCCCCTTTCTAAAAACAGTTTCACAGCCCATGCTTATGATGTGC
Organism: Chelonoidis abingdonii; assembly: GCF_003597395.2. NCBI lineage: Eukaryota > Metazoa > Chordata > Testudines > Testudinidae > Chelonoidis > Chelonoidis abingdonii. Next base: position 107,615,462 of record NC_133775.1, on the reverse strand, counting down.
CATCGCCATGTTTCAAGTTGCCACAGTCCAAACATGGGACACAATATGTGACTAAAATGAAGTAACAGAATTATTCATGCAGAAGACATAAAGCACCCTGGGACTCCTTCCTACAATGTAAATAACTCTTTCCATAAGCTTGTGTTCTGATCTAAATAATTTTTAAACAAAAAAGTAAGGAGACATTAACTTTGTGTGGAATGCAGGTACTTTGGGACTAAACTGGGTGATGCCCCTCAAAACCAGGGACAGTAAAGAGTAGAGCTGGGTGAAGTTTCAGGTGAAGCTATTTTTCCAGCAGGGGGAGAAAGGCAGATTTGCTGACATTGAAAGATTTTATGAATTCATGTTGCTGTTGCCAAATTGTTTTGGTCAAATTTTTTTTTTTTTAAAAAAGTTTTATTTTGACATTTTTATGCATTTAGTTTTTTTGGTTCCAAAAGACTATTTCAAAATTTCCTTTAAGTTTATTCAACACAATAAAAACTGCTTTAAACAATTCAAAATGAGACATTTTGTTCAACCTCAAACAATTTTCCTTTCTGCAAGTGCCAGCAAACCAAACAATCCATTATTTGCAATTAGGTCTAGTTGAGAGGTACTAGAATTTTTGCTTTGAAGGATAATTATATTTACTTTTGGTGGGAAGAAAAAAATATGAACTTTGAGGAGAGTGGAGGTCACATGTTTTAATTTAAGAAAGGATGATCTCATAATCAGGACACCTGGGTTCTATTCCCAATTCTGCAACAGACTTAATGTGCAACCTTGGGTTTGCAAAATATACAGTCTTGACTGGCTAAGCCAGACTCTTATTAGAGAGAAGGAAAAAGGAGAGTGATAGGAAATAGAAGAAATAAGATAAGGAAGGAAACTATTACTTGGAGGAAATGGGGTGTGTGTGGGAGGGGAAGTCTCATATCCCATGTTGTGTTCGGGCTTCAACAAGGTCACTGGAGGTGGCAATGTCATCTGGTTCCCAACCTCTGATCCGGTCTGGTCAGGACATCTCTCAGGATTAGGATGAAGAAGTTATAGGGTCCTAGGAGACTGCGGGGGTGGTAGCCATAATGGTGAAGCTCATTCCTTCCTCATTTTTAATTGGCCAATGTTGCAGAAGCCATTTTCCCCTGTAAAGTCTTTATTTTTTACGGAAGGATCCATAACAGGAGTGATAGGCAGAATTGTATCCTTTCCCTTCTTAATATTGTCTGCCAATTGGTCCTAATTTTCAACACACCAATTTGGGTTCACTGATTTCCAGTCTCACTTTTCTGGTTTACCAAGCAAACCTTAACACTGCCCTGGAGGTATACCAAGAGGCCTTTTCATCTGAGTTCATTCATCCTTCCTATCTTCCTCATGCACCTTTTCCCATCAACATTTATGGTAATCAGTCATTGTGACATTTTATGAATGGACACTCACTTCTTAATTAGGGTAGCTCACAGCTAGGGTAACTTTGTAGGCCCAATTATCACAACAGCGCCTTAGCTTGCTTATGTGAAGTCAGACACAAAGGAAGGAATGAGAGGCAGCTAAGCTTTGGAGAAAAAGGCTCTTCTGAACTTCATTTACGAACAGATAAAGTCCTCTGTGGAAGATGAGAGGAAGTGATTTGACACCACTATGAAGTAGCATTTTAAACCTGCCTGTAGATTAGTGCCTGCATTCTGGTGGAGGCCGCTGGGCACTTTGCTTTACCATTTCCTTCTGTTTAGAGAAACTATTACATGATTCAGTTTTCCTGATGGAAACAATGACTCTTGGATAGAGTCAGGCCACTATAATAGTCAACTTGTTTATTTGGCCATTGAGCAATTTCAACCAATACATTTACCATTAGCGATTCAGCCTGTAGGGAGTTGGGAGGTACATGAGAACTTCATTTGTCTGAATCAACCACAGCCTAGATAGGCTTGGGGGGTGGAGGTGTGAGAGACTTTAGGTCCCCTAGTGGCTGACTAACAGAATGTGATCAATCCAGCCCTATACAACTAGGCACAACACAAATGAATTTCCTGCGATGTTGTCAGGCCTGTGTCTCCCAGGCACTCCTATTGCTGCTCATAAGTCACCTTGGCTGTATCAGGAGTACTCACTGAAAAGCACTTACTGCCTCCACGTGCTATTTTAGCAGATCATTGGTGTGGTTCTTGACTGATTAGTTAAGTCATGGCAGGAGACCTCTTTGAAGTCCACTTATCAATTTGCAGCACTCTCAAGACTGTAAGTACCTTTTTATTTCTAAATAATTGAAGCCCTTTCCCAACAAACTGTCCACACAGTTTATAAAATGAATTCTCCCACGCAGACAGTTTTAGTGACCTGCTGGGACCTCGTCAAGCTAGCAGCCTTGTGCGGTCATGCAAAGGTTAATCAGAGCATCTATATTAAATGAAATAAATGCTAAATTGATTCAGATGCTCTTTCCTGAAGCTACTATGTATGGCTGTTAAGAATGGCAGCCTGGCCCAGTGGGCATAGCAGTAGGTGGGACCTGCATGCTTCTGCATTCTAACTCCAGCTTTTCCATGACTTACTTGGCCTTGCCAACACTGAGAATTTTCAAGTTCTTCCCTCAATTGTCTAGCACCAGTGCAGCTCTGACTGGGGTGCTAAAAATGCTTGCTCCGGTCCACACCAGTGTTCCGGGTGTTAACAGCAGGGGAGCTCCTCTAGAGATAAAATCTCAGAAAAGCCTCAGTGCAGACACCCTCCATGCCTCAGCCATCTAACTTGAAAAATAGGGGATAAATACTTGCAAATTGTTTAAGTACTGGGGTTATTGTGAGGCCGGACTAATGTTTGTGCAGTGGTCTGAATGTGTAACGCAGTACCATGCATACCGCTAGATGCTATACAAACATACAGGAATACTCTGCCCTGGAGAGCTACCAGTCTGAACGAACAGCAAGAAATTTCAGATTTAAATCACTGAAATCATGTAATTTACAATTTTTAAAATCCCATGACAGTGAAATTGACCAAAATGGATGGTGACTTTGGTAGCACCCTAGTTATGTACTAAATTCTCATGTGACACTCAATGGTATATAGCCAGAGAAGTGCTGCACTGGAGGTAATGCAGCTGGAAACAATGGCAGTTCTGCAGGGTCGATGACAACTCAGGATAATGGCTTCAACCCCACTCAGTACATAAGACACCTAGTTTGTGTCATTCTGAAGGCATTAAAGATATTTTCTATTGACCTCCAGCTTAAAGGAAGAGACTGATTTAGAGGCTAGTACCAAGAGCTAAGATGATTCTAGGATATATAGTCAGTCTGACCCTGGGCAAGTCCCTTGACTTCTTCATGTGTCAGTCACCCAGCTGTAAAATTAGTAAATTAACAGGACCTTGCTGGAAATCAGATGCTGCATCTAGCAGCGTTTTCGTTGGGGGAGGGAGGTGGGAAATCACATAGGCGGTGAGGGTGCAGAGTTCTGGCCAACACCTGGGATGCTACAGACTCCTGTTCTTATTCCATTCCTAGAGGCACCTTGTCAGCTGTGGCCAATGGGTACTCTGGCCCTAGAGTTTATTTCTATTTCTGTCAGGCAAGAACTCAGACCAGCTGTTTCCACAGAGCTGACAAGCTGGGGCTCTTGGTCCAAGCAAGAATGTGTTTGACACTAACTTGTCACAAAGAGAACTGACGCAAATCCATGAAGGGATTACTTTACCAACAGTCCAAAAAAGCACCTAAGTATCTGCTTAACTTTAAGTGTATGAGCAGTTCCAATGCAGTCTAGGGCACAACTTATGTCCTGTGTTTTGCTGGATCAGGGATAGCCAGACTTCAGCTCTGAAAGCTCGATATTTGGTTGGAAATTGAAATAGTGCTACCGCCTGGCATTTTTCTTTTTGCTGCTTTAGAGAAGTAAAGTCTAGACCACTTTATCTACTGCTCAAACATCTCTAGGCTATGGCTGTATTATCCATCAGTAGTGGAGAGTGGTAGAGAATCAGGCAGCAATAGAGTGATCTGGAGGAAGGGTGGTGAGACGGTGCTCGTGCCTATGGCTAAAGCACCGTTTTGGCACTGTCTTGTGCTGGGGAGGTGGAGAGTGCCTTAGCGTGCAGCCGGAGCATGCCTGCTACTATGCCCCCTGCAGGGGCTGCAGTATGGTCCTCCCTGGCTGGTGTGCAGGGAAGCATGGGCCTGCCTCCTCCTTGCCCCCTATCATTGTCTCACTACCTAATGGGAACAAAGTGAGCAACCCTGTGCTCAGGAAAGAGCAAGAACTACAGTGAGCCCAGCCACTGTACCAAGACGTAAGGACAACTGCACCCATGGAGCAGCTGGGCAAGGTCTGGCCCTTAGGCAACCTCTAACAAAACGCTGATCTTTCTACGGAACATGCATGTCAACCGTTTTACGAGGGTTACTCCAGTTTCTTGAGGGCAGTGGATAGTTTTCTTCTTTCTTGATCTTGTTAGTGGGGTGAGAAGTTATATTCAGTATTCTTTGGGTACTAGAAGAACTTTGTTTCACCAGGTCACCAATAGGTTTATGCACCCCAACCTCATCCATGTATAAAATGGAACAGTGTGTGGTTATAGAAAGCACAAATATACATAGAATGAGACCGCCCGCTGGAGTATGTGGAGTGGCATAATTACAGGTGGTGCTTTGATTTTGTATTATAGTGTTCATGGGTTTCTGGAGATAAGTCAGAAACTCCTGAAATATGAATGCTGCCTTCTTCCTTGCATAGTTTGGTAAGTATTTTTCCACACTGCCTGAAATAACAGTAAGAAAACACAGACACGCTAGAAAAGGTTTAGAAGCAACTCATCTGGCTGAATGTTCTAGGTCCAGGCACATGCAACTCTTACATTTAAAAAAAGAAATTAAATTACCCTTGAGTGAAGTCTTCTCTCCATGCAAGTGATAAATCAACAGAACTTTACATTTTATAAAACGTTTCCTAACATTTCCTTGCTCTCTTGCCACTGCTATATTTATGCATGCAACTGGATTAGGTGGGCAGGCAAGCAGAGCGGGCACATGGAAGCTGTGCCAGGAGTAAATTGAGGCGACTATGGCTTTGATGGACAATTGTTATACGAGAGATGAGAATGGCTCAAAATCCCAGTGAAATATGCCAGCTTCCCCCTTCCTATAACTCTTCCACAAGAGCCTTTGATTAGTACTGAAGATTGAAGAAACTCTTTTCTCTGCCATACTGAAGACTCTCTCACCCTGCACTGGAAAGAAAAACCAAAGTGTGAAGAAGAGGCCCTAAACATGCTAAGATTGAAACGTCCCCCCCCGCCAAGTTCCAACTCCATGGAAATAAATGAGAACAGGGGACACAAATCACCTCCTACAAATCCTGAATTGAAGTTTCAGGTGGGATCTTGGCCACTACTCAAGCCTATAAACTCAATCAGCAACTATAGCCAATATACCCTTTTCCCTGCTAGGGACTGCAGGGTGGAGGAATACAGTGACAAAAGCCGTGCAGACCTGTCCTGAGGAATCTCCCTTCACACTCACTCAGTGGAGAGACAGTTCTTTTCCAATCCCTTTACAGTGCTAGAGTAGTGTAAATGAGATGCACCCAATGGACCTGCCCAAGAACAAATCAGGGTCACTTCAGGGGTCCCACAGACCAGTGCCTCTCAAGCTGTGGCAAAAAGGTTGCCCAGGTTTAACAAACTGGTTCAAATCCCTGTGTGGACACAAACCTTCACTTTCGGCCCCTCATGACCTATCCCTACTCTACCTATCACCTCTCATTCAGTATTAAAAGGTTGACACCTGCCTCTGATTGACCTGTGATGTCAGCCTCTATCTCCACTTGTGAAGTTTTCAAATAAGCACCTTTGTGCTTTCTCCCATGCAGCTCCTTGTGCTTGGGAGGAGCTCCCTCTAAACGGCCACAAAACTACCTCATTATCCTCAAAGCTCTCTTTTGCCATGAAGCCTACAAAAATATTGACAACATTTAGGCTGCTGGTGTGTGGAGACCACAGCCTATCACACTGACCATATTGTCTCATTGTTTCCTTGTACTCCTCATCTGTCTGTATCCACCTGTTGTCTTGTCTTATTTGTAGATTGTGAGCTTTTAGTTCTCTGCCTGTACAGCTCCTAGCACAACAGGGTCCTGCTCCGTGGCTGGGGGTCCTACGTGCTCCAAGTAATTAATAATCATTTTAGCTTCATTAAGGACCAATTTTAAACTTTTGCAACTTTTGTGCTTTGACAAGGCTGGTTTGTTTTTGTCCTCATCTGCTATCCAGCCTTCCCAGGCCAGGCTGCTTGTAAGGGTCTGATTCTCCCATGCCTGACAGGGAGAAGGTGGAGGTGTTTACACCTGTATGGAGTAAGTGTTCTGAACTGGCAGTGTTTTTAAGTGACCGAAGTGCAAGACAGTGGAGGACCGGCACACCTGTGAGACAGAGATCCTGCCAATGTTGCACTTGAAATTTTTTGCTAATAAATGATGACATTTATGAAAAACCCTCTTATCTGTGAGGGCAGTCCGGGGACTCACCTGAATGTCACATGCAACACAAATGTAATAAAATACCCCCTCTTTTCAAGGGGCAGTTGTGCCTGAAAGCTGCTGGAGTAGTACAGGGTGATTTGTAGAGATTATCAGTAACAGCAGATAGTTTTGGTAATAGCAGAAGCAAGTTCAAGTGGTTGTTCTTTGTGGGGTTGTGATTGTTTTTGATTGTGGGGATTCATGAAACAAATTGTGAATATTTCACTAATTTTAGCATGAATGATTTCTCTAAGTATTCACATTTAAAAGTGTGTTATTCACTATATGTCATTTGCCTGCTTTAAAGATTCAGTCATCCAATCAAGGAGCAGAAATACCCTCATATTACTTAGCTGAGTAATTATCACAAATAGCAAGTAATCAAAACTTGCCTTCCATAGGCTGAACTTCATTTGCAGAAGCCAAATACTTAGGGAAACTAAACCCAGAGCAATCAGGTTTGTTTTATGATAAACCCACTAACAGGAAAAATGGCTAAATTCACAACAAATACTTCAACCAGCTCTACTTTCTATCCTAGATCTTGCATCCCATTGTGAACTTAGTACTATCTGTTAAGAATGCAGCAGAACACAATACATTTTTCCTTAGCTTTTTGTTCAGCTGTTTGACTTGAATACAGGTGGTAGCCTGCAGAATCTCTGCTATTTTAAGCACGTTATCTCACTTGTGTTAGGTCATGTTACTGGAAACTGGCGAGACAGAACATGACATGACATAATACCGCATGGTGCTGCTGAATGTGATGCAACATGTCAAAGGCATCTTAGTACAGGATTTGAAAAGGAACAAGGATGATAACATTAACGGATAGAGCTAGTGCAGAGCAGGCTTAAGAGTTTCAGAAGTTTATTTTGAATAACTACTAGGAGTCTGAATTCTTCATCTGAAACCTGCAGAGCAGGGGTTCTCAAACTGTGGGGTGGGACCCCTCAAGGGGTTGTAATTACATGGCGGGGGGTCACGAGCTGTCAGCCTCCCCCCCAAACCCTGCTTCCCTCCAGCATTTATAATGGTGTTAATATATATATAAAAAATGTTTTGAATTTATAAGGGGGAAGGGGATCACTCGCAGAGGATTGCTATGTGAAAGGGGTCACCAGTACTAAAGTTTGAGAACCACTGTTATAGAGCCTCCACAGACCATCTCCCATACACCTTTTCTCTGCCCAACCATATTTCCCTACTTTCACCCAAGTCTCTTCTCCCACTACCAAAGATTCAAATAAAAAACAGGAGTGCTTTACTAACAAAGGGTTTGATCCTGCAAGAATGTCACACACAGAATTCGAGCCGATCTCAACAGCAGTACCTTAGAAGGAGGCCTTTCCAGGATATGGCCTAAAAGTTGTCATTGTTTTCTTGCCATTGGCTATCACAGCCTGCAGCAATCAATGCACCAAGTAACTAAGGGACAGAGTCTGCCATCCTTGCTCATGGCAAGCAGCGCCTCATTCACTAAGCAGTTTCATTCATTTCACTGGGACTGCGTTAGGAGCAAAGTATCACTCAAGGGGTGAAAATCATCACTCTGCAGAAGCCTAACTCATGGCTTAAATACTACTTAATTCCTATCTTGAGGTCTTAAGCAGTGGAGGAACTTCATGCCGGTCCTCTGCAGAAGAGTGAATTTCACCCAACATGAATAATTGTGGCAGAATCTGGCCCTAGGTAAATATAGAAGATGGAGACATTGTGTTGTTAGACAATATAGACTGTACTAGAGAGATCAATAAATAGATTTTCAGTCCATTACAATAGATGCATTAAGAGAGCAAGCTTCCCAGCTCTTCCAGCAAACATTCAGCTAAGTCACTTATGCAAAGTGTAGCTAGTCCAGGTACGCTGGCTGCTCTGTGGTAGGAAGACAGAAAATCTACTTGCCTGCTCCCCTTCCTGGGGGACTAGAACATTTTAAGATGAGACTCACATAACCAGGGTCTGAGTACATGACACTCAAACACCATCGGGGAAGTAGCTAGTCGGATTACGTACATTAGACAGAATGGATTAGACAGATTTGTTTTAAAAAGTGTCTGAATGACAGCCTTTGAGAATACTGTATGACCCTGAACTCAGACAGGTTTTGCATCTGAACTGTTATGGAGCTAAGAAGCTTTTACTGTAAGCTTCTATTTTGTCTTTTTTTGTTTTTTGCAAAGGATACAGACTCAATGGGCCCAGCCCTGCTCTCCATTATATCTGTTCAAACCAAGGGAGTTACTCTGGATTTACACCAAGATAAGTGGGAGCATGTGTTGGCCCAGACCACCACCACAAGCACATCCCCCTACCTTTCACTTTGCTTCAAAGGGTTGTGTTTATCAGTCTGTGAAGTCTTCAGCTAGCAGTCCTGCTTCCAACTTATCTTGATACTGACCTCAACTTCTGTGACCTTGGGCAAGTCATTTATCATTTCTGCTTCAGTTTGCAGATCTGCAAAATGGGAACAACAGTTCAAACACCTGCTCCCCAATGAAATAGCTTTGAGCTGGAAAAACATTCTGGGTACTGAAATGCAAGTAGTACACCATGTATTCCACTTCATTTCCACGCTTCTGTATCTGGTACAGACACATGGTGACCCAGCTCTGCAGTTGTTGCCCAAAAGCTGCCATTATTGGGAAAGGGAATTATACGTGCATAATGGCTGCAGGATTGGGCTCACACAGGATAGCTTTTAAAGTGCATAAATGTCTTGGGGCAGTGGCCATTAGGCCACAAGGATGCCTCCCATTCTATACTAGCTGAGTGGCAGCCAATAGGTATCTGGATGCCCCCCTTTAAAACTTGCCATCAGTTGGCGGGTTGTTGCCTTGCATCAGACCTGCCCCTCTGCAGCATTTATGATTCACACTGATGCTACCAATGGTGAAGAGGGTCATTCACATAACAAATCAATGAACACTGCTGACTATGGAAGAGAGAAGCAATTATTACACATTACCACTCCTGCTAATGGCAAAGTGGCTGATGACTACTCCCAACATTGTATAATCAGGAATTTAAATTAAGAAGTTCTGCTCTCGATGATTAAGGCATTAATAACTGAAACATTACATTCCCTAATTCTTCCCTATCATCATTCCATAACCCAGAGGCCAGTACTTTAAACTGAGCATGTTATCAGTGTCAGAAACAGCACAGATGCCAAGAATATAAATTTTCCAAGACACTCCTTATTTCTGTGAAAGTGTGGCCTTTTTAGCAAGTGTGAGACACAAGAGGAGCCATCTCCTGCCCTCACTGGAACTGATGTGGAGCTGGGATAACCCACTGGCTTCAGATGTTACTGCAGAGACACCCCACTGTAGCGGACGGCAGATGTCAGCAGTCATCCCAAAGGTGCGTGCTATAGTCAATTTTTAAAGGGTTTATAGTGGGATAGGCAACCTGTGGCACGCGAGCTGATTTTCAGTGGCACTCACACTGCCTGGGTCCTGACCACCAGTCCAGGGGGCTCTGCATTTTAATTTAATTTTAAATGAAGCTTCTTAAACATTTTAAAAACCTTATTTACTTTACATATAACAATAGTTTAGTTACATATTATAGACTTATAGAAAGAGACCTTCTAAAAACATTAACATGTATGACTGGCACGCGAAACCTTAAATCAGAGTGAATAAATGAAGACTCAGCACAACACTTCTAAAAGGTTGCCGACCCCTGGTTTATACATTGCTAAAAACTATAGCCCAAATACTATAGACTGCAGAACCTTCATACTGGTATCCTCCTATTCATACAAGCAGAGTCCTATTTAATAGAACCCTACTGGAAATGGCTAAGGTTTTCACTGGGATTAGTGATTTTAGATGCCCAATGTGTGACACTTTAGGAGGTAGAGAAGGATGGAAAATGGCTTTCCCATCCTGTGAAAATCTCATTTCAAAAAAATTACTTGTTTTGCATCAGGACGAAACCAAGACCTTGCAGAATCTTTTGCAAGAGCCAAAGAGAGAGACAGAGATACTAACCCTAGGGCAGTCAGTAGCCCAGAACTTAGGGCACTCACCTGGCATGTGGGAGATCCAGATTCAAGTCAATCAGTTACGCTCCCTCTCAATTGTACCCTGAACCTAAGAACTGTTTCTGTTTTGACAAAATGTTCACTGGGAAAGATTTGTGGGAAAAATTTTGGTTTTGATGAACTGATGTTTTCCAAAGAAAAACCGTTGTGTCAAAAACTTCCCAATCAGTTCTACATAAAGTCTCCTGACATTCACAAAATAATGAACTCCTCACCCACCCTGAAAATTGGTCTCCTTTAAGACATCTCAAGTTGGGCATCCAAGAAAGAACCCACTACCTTTGAAAATCTTGACTGCTTATCTGGATTAAATTCTAAGAGTTGTTTCCATATGGGAGCAAATGATATGTAGTCCCAGAAATATGTAAATATCGACAGTAAATCTGGTTCTGAGATTTTTGTTTTTCAAACTCAGACAGCTCTCCTACTACAGCCGATTGATTGCTGTGCATGGGCTGTAAAAGACCATCATTTTCCCTTATAGTTGTTCTGACTTACAGCGTGTCTCAAAAACTGCACACTCCTCATATCCATCCAGCTGTGTGCAGCAATAAACATGATAATTATGCAGATGTCTTAAATTTTGTACACATAAGGGTAGCTGAATACATTGTTAGCAAAACAATAATTAACCCTCAACAGGGCTCAATCTACACTACCCTCTACACCTTCCCAAGATGGGCAAACCATGGCTGCATCTTCGCATGTTACAGGAGGATGTCATAGGTAAGGACAGCTTGCTGTACTTCAGAGGAAGCAATTTCATTTTTTTGTGCATCCAAAAGAAGTCAAGAACAACAAAGTCAGCCAGTATCTATATCCTGACACTAGGGCTTGAGGGTATTTCAAAACAAATGCCAAAGGCATTACAGGCAGTACAACAAACGTGCAGAGTATATGCTGCTAGAACAAACAGTTGCAAAAAGGCAGAGGGAGCGTGCTCCAGGAAAGCTTGGAATAGTATAGCAATTCAGCGAAGTGCCTTAGTGACAGATGTGTGAAAAAGGAGGCCAGTAAAGGTGGTGGGGCAGATAGCAGGAATGAAGGGAAGAACAGTCAATAGAATTATTTAATGAAAATGTAAGTCTGACGCTATATAAAAGAACAGTGACCATGATTACACTAATGTATCACCACTGTATTGTGTTTAAATCCATGTATCATTGTATCTGAAGTTCAGAATATATGCAATGCATTTATCTCAATCTTGTGTTTTTAGGTAACATCCACAAGGCAGATTTACATCTAAACTTGCCAGCTAGGTGTTAGTTGATGGCCCATTAAGGAGAATCAGTTCTTCCAGTGGACCCCTCCTGAAGACTGCATGTACTCAATGAACAGTGCATGACTCAGCAAGGCACACGTGACCAAGATTCCATGTTTATGCCAGTAACTTTCCATGCACCTAGGCTAAGAGGTGTCAATTGCAGACCAACATTGTCTCATCTTTATTCCTCCTCCAGTTCTCCAGACTGATTTTCTAACTAGGAGGAAGCTTTAAAGAAAGGACTGATGACCGCTGCCCCAATCTTTTTGGGTGACCCAGAGAGACTTATTGCAAGCCAGCAGAATTACGGTCACTGGTATTATCCTGTCCTACAGACTCTGAAATCATTTGTAATGTATCTGATTCCTTGAAGCCTTTAAGATGTATTTAAAAGGAAAAGAAGAGTTATTGAGTTTGTTTACTAAAGATTGGCTGATGAGATCCTCAAAGTACACGTTGACCTGGGGTGAGTGTCTGATCCTTTGGGATTGGAAGAACCTAAAGTGTGGTTAATTTTGGTTTTAATAACCTTCCATCACGTAACCCAGTTGTCTGGGTGGTAACGGGGGCTGGAGTGCCAGGGGACTGTTGTGAGGCAATCTGAACTAGTGTAGTGCTACACGAGCTCACTTTTGTTACTGGCTTGGTGAAATCTTAAGCTAGATCTACCACCAGTTTGGGATACATGTCCTGTATTTTGGCAGTCTGACCTGAGATTGGTGCTCTTAGTTATGGCCTATACCAGGCAGCGTGACTGTAGGATTATAACAGCCCTCACCCTACTTGGTGACTGTGCTCTCTCACACCAGTAGCACTACTGAACTTAATGGGGCAATCCGTGTTCATCAGTGTGAGGAAGGGTTACGCAAGTTAGCCTTACGCAGATAACAAATGAAGTTCAAGAGAACTTTCTTCTTCTAAAACTGCTCAGATTTAAATATGATGCCTCCAAAGGTTAAAGGTGAACAATGAAAAAACCTCATTGTGATGCTAAACCAACCTTCCACACCTGCTCCACCTTATCTAGGAGAATTTTATATTTTCTGAGTCAGAAGTTCATTTGCTTTTTCTCCGTACCTAGGCATCTCTAAGCCAATTCTAAATAGCGCATCAATAGAACATTCAGCAGTGGCAGTATTTCAGTCCCTCTTCTTCACAGTGCGTTAATAATCTCGTTAAGAGATGACAGTTTAGTTTACATCTCACGGGCAAACCAAGGTCTGCTCCCCGTGGGTTTCTCCCATCTTTAGGCCTCCCACCTAGAGTTCTGTGAATGATGGATTTTTCCACTCTCTGGTAAATCCAAAAAAAATGTTTCAGAATGAACCAAAACCCAATTTTTTTCTATGAATTGAACAATAAAAATAAATTGCTTTAGGTTAAAGAAAAATGTTTTGTTCAACCTAAAATAAAAATTTCATTTAAGTTTTGAGTAGATTTTTAATGTTTGCTTTCTTTAAAATAAAACTGAAGAAAATTTCAAAACACAAAGTTACTTTGAAAAAGAAAAATATTGAAGTGTTCTGGTTTCAAAAGTGTCAATACAAGACATTCAGACTTTTTCCACAGATTTGCCTTACACAGACGTCACTGAAAAGTGTCACCTAGCACTACTCCCAGTCCACTAACACTCAGGCTTTCCCACTACAGAACCTCCCTGTAGACCCCTCTGACACACCCTGGCATCCCAATATTCACCACTGTCCTGTAATTAGGATGTGTTTGTACAAAGTCTGCCTGTTGGTGTCATTCTAAAAGTATCGATCTGCTGGACATTAATATCTCATTGGATTGTAGGTGAAGTTTGGCTACGTGTATGTATGGCACAACAGTAAAAAGGCCAAATAATGTTAATGACTCATTAAGGAAAAGCCCACAAGCAAAAGGATTACCCCAGGGACTGTGTACAACAGAAACCTCTCAGAGATAGTACTGCACAGTGGGAACTGTTTGACCCAGGTTACAGCAGAAGAGCTTTCCAGCAAGTGGGAAGAAGATATAAAAAGGGGGAAATGACATCATGATGTTACTTCTCTCTCCCTACAACAACACTCTTAGAAATACCTGAGGAACAAGAACTGATGAGGGATTTCTAGCCTGTGTATGAAAACCTGGAAAACCCAAGCTGAAGAGCCAAGGCAGCTTGTGCCTTAAAAATCTGCCAGCCTATCACCCCGGGTGAGAATTTGCTAATTCATACCCTACCTATCTAGTATGTTAAACTCAGTTTGCAGTTTTGTTTATTTACTAGGTAGTTTGCTTTGTCTGTTTGCTATCACTTAATCAATCCTTTTGTAGTTAAACTTATTTTATGTTTTAATTCAGGCCAGTGTGTGTTTGACTAAGGTGTCTGGGTAAAGTCTCATCTTAGTTACAAGTGTGCATGGTCCTCTTCATATCGAGGGAGAGGCAGACCAGGTGTTAAATCCATATGCTGGTCAGATTTGACCAGGGCAGGATGGTACTGCTCTGGGGCCCTAGACTCGGAGTTAGAGAGCCTCGATGCAACTGCAGCTGGATGCATCCTTACCTGTGTGAAAGTGCAAACTGGAGGGCTTTGCAGTTTGTCACAGCAATACAGTGTGAGAGGGAGCCCAGGCTGGTGGGTCAGGGGGCTTAGTGGTACCCAGTTCCAGGTGGTACCCCAGGGGAAAAGTCTCCCCCTTCTCCTACCAGGCTTCCCACTTGAGGTAAAAGCACTCCTTTGTATGCCCAGTGGACAGTCACATGACTCAGTCACCTGGCTCCTGTGATGGCTGGATCTGGTGATAGTCTCTCCTCAAAGTACCAGTCTCAAACACCTGTCCTTAAAGAACAGGTATTGGAACAGGACTGATTGGACCCAGGCCCCCACATCCATTTTCAGGATAGACCACCCTGTTACAGTACCTATTATGGGCCTCATCACCATAATATCTGCACACTTCATCATCGCTAATGGATTTTCTTACCTCACAGGAGTATGGTGGGAATAAAGGATCACCCCCATTTTGTAGATTAGATATGGAAGCAGAGGGTGACTTGCCTAAATCTGTGGCCTGAGCCAGGAATTAAATCCCAGTCTCTTGATTCCCAAGTCAGTGACCCATCTAGTAGATTATCCTTCCTATGGCACATCCATGCAAATGCCAAGCTGATGTTAAGGAAATCTAACCTAATTCCTTAACAATCAGGTTTTCAGTTACCTTTTCATGGGAAGATTCCTACAGAATTTAGCACAGAAGGAGAACCTTTCTGTAGAAATTTTAATCCAACCTATAAAAATGCTAAAGCAGGGAAGTAATCTTGAATTCTAAAGGACTGCTTTAAAGTTGACTAAGTATTTGCTCTAGTACAGTGGTTTTCGACCTGGGGTCTATGGACCCTTATGGGTCCTCTGACTACATCTAAGATTTCCAAAGGGGCCCACACCTCTCATTCAATATTTTTAGGAGTCTGCAAATGAAAAAAGGTTGAATGCCACTGCTCTTCTATGTTCTTTAGGGGTTTAAAGAAAAAAAAACAAAACCATTTTCACAGACGACCTATGGTCTTCATATATCTATTAAGGGTGAGATTTTCAAAGACACCTGAGGGAGTTGGGACCCCAAATCCAACTGAATTCCAATGAGTTTGAAAAAATCCTTGGTGAAATTCTTAAGATTTTCGGAAGGGTAGTGCTTCTAGAGAAAATCCTCCAATTTATCTCAGCACAGTAAAGTGATGCATTTGTCAAAAGCCTTTAGAAGAAATGCCCATTGATTCTGACTCCATCTGTGGGAGGCAAATCAGTCACCACCACAACTAACTTGCTCTGATGGATGAAAGGACAAGGGAGGGAACAGAGCCTACAGAGGGCTCTTGACAGTTAGGCCAGATCACACTGAGGCTAAACCCATGATTCTTCTGTAAAGAGACATCATTTTAGTGTCACTCTTACGACTCGTTTATCCTGGCTGTTTAAGAAAGCATGTTGATGGACATGCCCACTTGTGAAGGGTTGGGAGTCACCACTTCTCCTTGGCCCCATCTCTTAGGCTTCACACTCCTGCTTCTTTGGTATTCAGGAGTCCCCCCAGTGCAAACTTTAAGGGAGAACTGAAGAATCCCCCCCAAAATAAGACTCAGTTTCTGAATCTTTCCAGAAGGCTGTCTGATGCCTTCACACATACACAGTGTAACTCTTTGGAACTCTAAAGCTGGCCTCAATTCATGTGGCTACTTGTGATCCACACAACATATACTTCTCACACTAATAACTGCAGGAAATCTAGTGGGGCTTGGAACAAGCCAGCTCCAGCACCTGACTTTGAAAGACATGCACCTGGAGGTAACAAAGTTCCGCCCAAGCAGGTGAGAAGATCAAACACCATGTGAAGGTAGCACACTATCTCCAACATGAAGAAAAAATAACATTCCCTCCTTCACTACAGAAAGGTTCTTTAAAGGTCATATGCCTCCCATTCAATCCAACTGCAGAGTTCAACCAATCCTCAAGTACTTGTACTAAATACATACTCATTTAAATTAAATAGCAATTAAGAAAATGAGAGGGAAACGAGTGAAAAATGCTTAAAAATAAATTGTGAGCCAGAGATAGCATAGCAGAATCTCACCTCCTAGTGAACTGGAGCAAGATGGTGCCTTAGTTTCCCCACTTCCACAGCCAAACAGAATGAAACAATCACCAGTGCTTTCGCATTGTTTTCCCATTCTGGGAAGGGGGTTATTAACATAAAACAGCTCAGCTCAAAGCTTGAAGTTTTCAGCTGTATCCTGCAGCCTCACCAGTCCATTATACCCCTTTTCGGCTCAGCAATCCATTACACCCTTCTTAAAGGTTTTTCTTCCAGCCCCTCATTGCAGGTAGGTCCAGCCAAGCTTTTCTTTCCAACTTGTATGGAGGATTTCTTCCCTGATTCAGTCTGGATTCCTTGCAGGTCTCTCTTGCTGCCCAACTCACCTGCCTGGGAGCTAAGGAGAGTCTCTCCACATAGACCAGACCTTGGTGTGAGTCACAGACTCCCATCATGTGACCCCAGCCTCATTTCCTTCACCTGGGGAGGTGGGTTAAGCTTAGCCCAGGTGCAGCTGAGCACCAGCCTGCTCAAACAGCCAGCTCACCCTGTGATAGATGGCAATAGGCACATTCTTCTGGCTATGATGTTCTCCTGTTATGAACTAAAAATAACCACAAACATCATTGCTTTGTGCTTTCCTATTTTTCACCTCCACACTTGAGGCCAGTTCTGTTTTCTGTTGCACAAGTATAACTCTCGTAAGGGTACTGGGATCCCTGAAAGCAGAATCTGGCTTCCAGGTTCTTTTGTAATCTCCAAAAGGAAGCAGTAATAGGTTCATCTATGATTGTTACCCAAGATGATCAGGGAGCAAATCCATGCTCCAAGTGCCCCTAAACCTCTGATTGCCAGAAGTTGGGACTGGATCACTCAGTAATTGCCTTAGTCTGTTCAGTTCCTCTGAAGCATCCAGCACCGGCCACTGTCAGTAGACAGGATACTGGGCTAGCTGGACTATTGATCTGACCCACTATGAGCACTCTTATGTAGGGATGCTTCACACTGATTTCAAAGAACTCCACCAATTTTGCAGCTAATGAGGTGCTAGTTAGCAGTTCAAAGAATTAACTTTCACAACAGTGAAAAGAAATACCTGTTGCTGTTTCATTATCTCCACCACTGGAATGGATCTGTCAGTGGAAGCTGCCATATAACAACTGGGGGCTCTGGACTGAAGATGCAAAAGAGGAGTCAGAACTCCTTTAAAATGGGAAAACAAAGTCTCAAACTTGTGATGAAGTGTGTTCTTGTTCTTTTGTTTGTATGTGTGTTTTGTTTCAGGGATGCAAATTTGAAAATGATAAATTTTAACCAGACTCAGTAATTCTTTAAAGTTCCTGCAGTCTCAGACATACAAACATTCTCAGTGCTAATCTCTGTCAGGCTATCAGAATGGTAGCATCATATCTGCTTGTTTGTTACATTTAAGACACAACACTCGATTTATTTATTTTCTTGGTGATTTTCTCGTCTTTGTAATTAGATGCAGCAATGGGAATTGTTTTTATAGTACACTGGCATTTTGCATTGAGGGTCTCCTGAGTCCACGTGCAATCTTATAGCCACATGCAGAACGACTTTGGGAAACCCTGGTAATCTGTTCATTTTACATTTTAAAACATCTGCTCCCTAAAGTAGAAGTCTGACTCTGCTGTAACTTAGCAACATGACAAAATGCCGACAGTGGCAAAAGAAAGCCCTAAGACTCATCTGGTCCCTTGTCACTTGTATTTATTTGCAACCAGTATGTTACAGACTGATAAGTGAAGCAAACAAAGAAATACCATGACATGCATGTTCCACATTTACTCATCAGTTTTACTCTTGACAGAGAGTTATAAGCAAGCAACTAATAAAGCCCTGTATACACATGTGGAAGTTGACATCCGTAATATCTGTCAACTGAGTTAATATAACCAACTTGCTAATTACATAAGAAATACTGTGAACTAGAAATAAGTCATTTGCTTTAAAGAAGCTTAATTCCTCATACCGAAGTGGGAGTGCACATAACAGGCTAGATATTCTTTTATACGGTCAGTACCTAATCCCCGCTTGCTGCGGGTTATTTGATCTACAAAAATATAAAATGGAGTTGGTTGGTGGCGGTGGAGTGTAAAGTCTCTACAATAGGGAGCAGGTGGGTAGAGAAGAGGGAAAGACAAGACTTTCTGGCTTTTAATGGATGCCAAGATTACTCCATCACTGTAATAATTCTGTTTTCGTTTCCTTTATTCATGATTGAATTTTGTCCTGTTGAAAAGTGCCAGATTCGGGCCACTGGAAAAACTATAACTTCCCTCATCAGGCTCAGATTTTCAAAGAGAACCCAAAAGGTCAGCTCCTAAACCTATATTTAAGCACCTGCCTGATTTTCAAATAGCAACAGTTGAGCATTCAGCACTTCTGAAAAATCAGGCAAGCCTTTAAAGGTAGACACAGGTGTTTAATTTAAGACTTCACTTTTTTAAAATCTTGGACTTAAAGTTCAAAATCAATCCAAGTCCATGCCACCAATAAATCTCAGTCTTAACCCAAAGGGGCCAGCCCAGGGCTGGCAGAGTAACTAGTGGTTTTGGTAAAGTGAAAAGCTGTCTACTGCAGTAGGAATTGGGCTGGAGGCAGCACCAACTCCTTTCACATAAGACCACACCAAAGAGCTTCCAGATGACAAAGATTTCCAGAGAAGAGCTCGAGAGGTGAAAGGATCCATATTCCTGATCCATTCTCTAATGCACCCACTTGCAACAGTGCATAATCCTGCATGATGATTGTTGGGGTGCTGCCCGAAGATGCGCTATTCCTTAAAGCCTTAAACAAGGCAGATCCTCCGCTCCAATCTGCCCCCATAGAGCACCAGCTTTAAGTTGCTCTAAGCACACAGGTGCAGATGCCACCAGAGTGTTGAATCCCCAGATGACAACACTAGACCTATGCCACCTCATTCTGATACCCTGACACAGGAGACACAGCCAAGAAAGACATGCCAGAGGGCAGCTGCACTTTGGCAATCCCCAACTAATGTAAATGCCCTTTGGGGGCTGTTACCAGTTGGCATAAGTTAGAGCAGCCTCAAGTCAGCCTTAGGAGGACCAGGAACTGGAGGAGGACAGAGGTGGCATACAAATAGCTCTCTCTTTCCCTCCCTCCCCAGGAACTGGGAATGTCTGACAAGCAAATAAATCATGCATGCATTTAGATGTGGTGCCATTCAGAAGTGCTTTGCTTTACTGAATTATATAAAACAATGCTTATCTACACAAGGCTGCTCTAATGTCCTGTGTCACACTGGATCCTGTCCAGGTTTTGTGCTGTGTTCAGTCTCCTCTTGGAGCACGACACAGGGGACTCCTGATTGAGCTGTTGTCTGTCATAGCACATGATCAGACATCTTTTCGCATCCCATCCTACAACACAAAGGTGGTGGAGTAATCCACTTTATTTCATGTGCTGCCCATATGCTAATCTGAGACCTGCTAAGATCTTGGGTTCTTCCAGTCAGGACATACGCTCTCTTGGTGACCTTGGGCAAGTCACCCAGACTTCCTCGTGCCTTAGCCAACAGCCCAGCTAGAAAACTGGGTATGCTTCTGAAAACAAGCTGCAACCGCTGAGATGAGCTTTCTTGGGTTTATCAATTATCTTCCCTTCCTGTCTCCCTGTGGCCACTCCGAGTGATTTTCAGTCTCTCTCCCATGACTACAAAACTTGCAGATAGTCTCTTTAAAACAAGCAGATGTTCTTGCTTTCAGAGACACAAGACTGTAGACTGAACAGAGTACTTCAACATGTGCTCTCAGCAACAGCCCCTCTCCCCAACCCCCCCCCACACTTTCATAAACTCGTTACACGTTTGTAAGAGGTGGGTTTGTGATGATGGCATTATAGAACAGAACTTTGTACTGCACTGTCATCCAGTCCCAGAGCAATTCATGCCGACAGGGGGGCAAATAGTCCCCCTAGTTCATAGCCCAAATAACCAGGCTGAGGGCTGGGACGTTCTACGAGGGCTGACTGGAAAGAATCCTCTGCTCCGGGCTGCATTGCTTAGCTGCTACCATGCCTGTGATACTTCAGAGAACCCAGAGCTCCAGCACCTCCACTCTGCTTGGACAATAGACAACAGATTTTTGTAGTACTAGGTCCTCCACCTTTGCCCCATAGCCCAGTTCTCACACCATGCAACAATGCACAGGCTCCATAACATACAGGGAGTGCACATCCCCTGCCCAGAGCAGGCCTTGCAAATCAATCACCCCCCTTATGCAGCAGCATCTCACCAGTTTGCTGTCTTTGGACCTTTGTGCCCACAGAAGGGAGAGGAGGAAGATGTGGCAAGATTTCCACATATTTAAGCCTCACAACATGCCCGTTAGGTATTATCCAGATACCAACAGAGGAGCTGAAACAAAGGCAGGTAAATTACTTGCCAGCGCTACAGAGCAATTATCAATAGCAGAGGTGAGGAACCCAGGAGTCCTGCCTCCAGGACCCAGTTTTAGCAACTACAACATGCACCCCCCTCCCCCATCTTCCTATCCTTGTCCCACATCCCTCTCCCCACAACCCCAGGGAGAGAACATATAGTCTATCCTTTGCTCAGTTTCCTCTCTGGTTGATTCTAGACCAATAACACACTTCAAAGGGAGTCCACTGTATGATATGGGGGCTTCAAGGCTTAGGGATGGGTGATAAAGTTTGTATGGGGTTGGGGGGGATTGGCTCCTCAATGGAAGGGAAGCTGGGGACCCTACAAGGAACAACAATATTACAAAACTGCCTGTTTTTAATTGTTTGAAATGGCTTTAGAAACCAAACCCAGCCCTGGCATAAGGGGGTGCAGGTCCCACTGAAGTCAGTAGGAGCTGAACCTGCTTATGCACATTTAAAGAAAAAATGTCACTGTACCTTATACTTGAAACAGCACAGAAATGGACTAATTTTTAGGCATTACAACATGCAAATATATTTTGTCTATCTTCCAGTACATAACTTACAGTAACTAGGAACAATCTATTCAATATAAGTGATTTATTCTATTTTATTTATACACACACTATAACGGTGTAGGACTCACTGCTGCAAAGCCTCCTGCTGGTCTCTTCCAGGAATTAGCTCATCCAGCCTCTGCAAGTCGGTGTCCTGCTGCTGCTTGGCCCCCATGTCCCTCCCAGACCCAGTGCTCCTTTATCTGGGGTGCTGCCCCCCTGGCAGTAACCCCTCAGTCTCAGGGTCTCCCCACCCAGGGGAACCCCCACCTTCCCTCAGTCATAGGCTACTGCCAGTCACCATCTCTTCCCCACACCCTGGGGCAGACTACAGTATCAGCCACTCATCATAGGCAAGGTTGGGTCTGGACCTGCTCCTTTGCCTACCCCTGGGCTGCCCTCTGCAACCCCCAGTACCCATGGACTCTCTGCTAGGCCGCAGCCTGGGGCTTTCCAGGTTGAAGCCTCCCCAGCTCCTCTGCCTTTCCCCAGCTCTCCTCCGCTCAGGTCCCTGCAGCCAAGTCCATCTCCCTCTACAGCTAGAAACAGTCTGTCTCTAGCTTCTGGCCCCAGCCCTCTTATAAGGACCAGCTGGGCCCTCATTAAGCCAGCCTCGGCCTGATTGGGGTGTGACCCCCCCAGCTAAGGCTGCTTTCCCCAACCTGCCCCGCTTTTCCGTCCCTGCCTCAGCCCTCTCCCCGGGCTGTTTTAAGCCTTTTAAGGCAGGATCAGGTGACCACCCTACTACAACACACACAGTATACAGACAGAAAGACACACACATAAATACACACACAGATTATACAGCAATTTCCCACTGTGTTTTATTTGATTGGAAACCATAATGCCGTGAAGCAAGAAGGAACCTGAAAGCTCCCACAGAGGAGCTGCTCGCACATCACCTTGAAATGTGCTGTCTGTATCAGGAAGGCATTTTAAAGATTTAGACTAGGAGATATAAATGGAATCTCTCTGGAGTTAAATTATGCTACCTGTAGGCCTGATGTTCCTCTGGTTTGCCTGAGGAAGACAAATGTTTCGTCCTTATCTGTGGATTTCTTTGCTAATTAAAATGCATGAACTACTTTAAGCTGTATTTGCCCAAGGGGCACTTCAGCACTGTTCTTTTACCATTTAAAAAAAAAACTATGGACGTTTTTAAAGATGTCACACCCAGAAGCTGTTCATTAATATTCCTTAAAAATAATATCAACAGAGCAGGATATTAACACTGCAGGTCTATCTATGCAAAACAATTGTGAATCTAAACAGATGGCAAGGAGTGAGATCAGAAGCAACCAGAAATAGACACAGTGATCGAGCTTAGATGTTGTCAATTGCCTTAGATAGCTAAATAATTTTGTTAGAATTTACATTGTTCCCTGGGTGTTCCCAATAACGTATAGAGGGAACTTGGCAAATGCTGGGGTAAAATTAACTAAGGCAAAACCGAGAAGATTTTAAGCACAGCTAATGACAATTATATTATTTACTACATTAAATGAGAAAGGCAGGATGATACAAAGGCAGCACCTTGTTGAGGAGGGAAGTCTTCCTTCTCAGGCTGAAGGATGGAGCAGTATTTCTGAAGGCTATACACGCCGGAGACATCACAAAGCACCGTACAAAAGACAATGCCTACCACTAACAAGCCACGATACATAAGAGTACCCTTTCCTAGCACTTTGCAAGAGCCCAAATGTCATCACTGCAATTTTATAGCCCTGGAGCCTGAGACAGCTGACACTGCTGTGGATGTTTAACTGCTGTGTAGACATGGAGGATCTCATAGCATTTCAGAAACATGAAGCCTAGTAACTCCCTGCAAGACAGTTACAGTGACTGGCACTAAAAAGTCAGCATTTCCTTCAAGTTACCCCAGTGTGGCAAGCACTTTTAATCCTAGTATGCCCGCTTTTCTGAAAGGGGAACAGATAAAGAGAGCAGCAAAGAGAGGTTAATCTGATGATGGCCACCCAGCCAGTCAGTAGAAGGAAGAAGAGAATCCATGAGTCCTGACTCCTGCTCACACAAGCCAATTTTAGAAGCTGAGATGCTTTAAAATAATCTTCCAGGGGTATAAATTTGAGCCAGCGTCTAAAACCAGACCATAATCCTCTGGGTAAATGGCCAGAGAGGACAAGATGCTTTTTGGGCACATACACGTCTTCTTATGTGCCTGTAAAGCACCATGCATAGCTATATTAAGCTATATTGAGGTAGTGCCTAGAGGCCACAGCCCCATTATGCTACAAACGTAACAAAAAAATGGCCATTGCTCCAAGGAGCTTACCTTGCCAGGGTAAGACAAGAGACAGCAAGTGTATGCAACAAATGGAGGGAGCAGACTGGACCCTTAAAGTTCCAATTGTCCATAGTGCACAGAACAACACTGTATTCCTGTCAGCACAAACAAGTGAACAAAAATGCCACCTCTTCCTGCAGCACAGGAAATTTAAGATGCTAGGACTGCAAACAATACAGGAAGGGGCCTAAAACCGCAGGGCCTGTTTTTTATCTTGTGTTAAACGGCTCTGTTTTTGCATCCACAATTAATTGACAGCACACATGCTACCAATATGATGTCTACCAACTAGATTAGGCATGCAAATAAGGTAGCTTGATGTCTAAATGCTAACATCTGCATCCACAATTAATTGCAGGCACAAATGTGCACCTATAGAAACTGAAGGATGGGTTGAGGTTCCTTTAAAATGTTTGGCTCATAACATCTTAAATGTCACTAAGTCAGAGGAGGCAGCAAGGCCTCAGGAATATCTTGAACACTTCTATGAAGCTGTGTAACTACAATTAAGTTCAATGGGATTCTAGCATCTAAAACTCTGGGGATTGCTTTAAAGAGTAAGGATTTCATTTCAGAGTAAAACTTGCAAGGTCAATTCGTTTGTGTAAGAGAAGCCTACTAAAGGAGTACCGGGTGTGAGAAATATGGTCTGTTCTCCCCCTGATGCATGGGGATGAGGGAGTGACAAGAAGCAGTATTACAGACCAAAGGGAGAAGAGAGCCCAACATTTAGAACAAGGGAGAAGTCTGTCCCACAGAGTTCTGGAAGGGCTACCACAATTATTAGAGATGAGTCAAGAAGGCCAAGGTTTGGGTTTTGCAAAACCAAAGCCAAGGCTGGCTCAGGGCCAAATTTCATTTTATCTGAACCAGCAAAGGCCAATAAAATGGGATGAGGGTGCTGAATAAAACGTTCCAGTCTTGATCTAATTCTAATCAGCAGAAAACTTATAATTCCAGATGGGACTTTGAATGGAGAAACTTTGACTGCTTATTCTTGTGGATTCCAGCAACAGTTGAACATACCAACTGAGTTCAGGGCCCTATGTGCTAGGCATTTTACACAGGCACATTAAGACACAGTTTCTGCCTTGAAAATAATCTAAGGTCTTATCTGTACAGGAAAATTACAGCATGTGAGAACATATTAACTACAATGGTAAATATGATTCAGCACTCGGTGTTGGCAAGGATGGTCATAGTGAACATCATGTCAATTTGCTGTATTAATTTTAGGGTGGATCTAGGGTTAACCATGACCAGCATAACACTCCAGAGCTTGAGTCTCATTTACACCAATGCTCCTTTACATGATGTTGGCAATTTAAAGCAGTGTAAAGGGGCCTGAGTGTAAATGAGAATCAGGCCCTCTCTGTTTTGTATGGTACTAGTCACTGGAATTTTTCAGTGTGGACAAGCTCTGTATGGACAGTTTACAAAAACGGGGAATTGAGACACCAAGAGATTAAATAACTTGCCAAAGGTCACACAGGGAGTCTGTGACAGAGCTGGGAATTAAACTCAGCCTTCCAGAGCCCTAAGAAGTCATGCATCTGTCCTCGCATGAACTCAACCAGGTGAAGAATGAAGACAAGAAGAGAGAACGAAGAGGGAGGTTTGTAATATTCCTAGGTGCTGGAGCAATGCGGGCATTCCCAACTGCTGCACTGACAGTCGCTTCACAAAGCATGAGAGGAGAAATGTACAGGAGAATAAATATCTTCTCTCTGCTGGTATTTCCTCCACAGAGCCATCAATTAGTAATTGCATAGGGAAGCTTACTGTTGAGAGTGGCTGGGAATGACATCTGGAGGGGGAGAAATTGAGAGTTCCTGTTGAGAGGGACAGTCAAGTCCACACATCCAGGCAATGTTTTAAGCCAGCTCTCGCTTGTGGAATTGCTTAGATGAAATCCTTGCACACTCTGATGTGATTGGTTATGTTGTCTGCTGGGGTTGAAGGGAATTTGCAGAGGCCAAATGTTGTCGATTATTCCCCTCTTGCCTCTCGAGTGAATAGAAGTGTCAGAAGAGATTAGCTACTGTGTGGCTGTGCTACATCTACAACGCACATTTCGCTCCCATGGTCTTGTGGGAAATGGCTGAGAGTCATGGTGGAAAAAGAAAAGTGCTGGAAACTTTACCTTAGACATTGGATTTAGCACCAGCAGTGAAGGAAGCCAATCCAGGTGTATATAAATAGCACCTGGATCATCTCCAGGCATATTACAGGCTCAGACTGGGTGCAGGGAAGGGTGGAAGGGCTCCAGGATCCCCTCCACACCGCCCATCCCACACAAAGGCCAACTACAAAGCAGTGTCCCTGCTTGGGCATGTACAATACCCTAAAGGGGGCAGAGATGAACAGAGAAGAGGACCGAAGCTGCTCCAGCCAAGACTAGTGACCAAGCTGTAAATACAAAGCTGAAATCCACTTTTCCCTCCCGCCCCCAAAATCAGGCCAAGCACAGGAACCAAGCAATGGAGAATCAGGGCCAATGGGCTGGCAGCTGCAGTCTAGGCAGACATTGGCTTCCCAAAGGTCCCCTGACGTGGAGTTTGTTGTGATGGTGTGAGCTCTACGTTACAGAGGCCTGGATGTGGAGCTTGCATCCAAAAGGAGATAAGTAGAACTAGTTAAAATACAAGACAACATTTTCATCTCCAAATGCAAAGATTGATAAAAAAAAAAAAAAAAAGGTCCATCAAAATTATAAATTTCATGTTGGACCAGTTGATCTCACATCTTTCTGGGGAAAAAATCTGCTCCCAGCCGCAGCTGTTTTGCAGCTCGCCAGTGGCAGCATAGAACTTAACAGAACTCCAAAGCTGTGAGCCTGCATAACAAAGAGATGACGCCCTCCCTCAGCTAGGGACCTTTGCCCAAATTTACCCAGGAGGTGTCAGCTGTTCTTTAACGGATGTTCTCCACAGTTCAGTAATGTACACAAAGAGCAGCAGCTGACATTACAAGACAAATGGTCCATCTCGCCAAGCTCTAAAATGGCTGGAGCATTTTTCATGCACATCAACAACAGCAGCACAAGCGATTCTGTGCTGGCAAGGAATTTCAACCATGGCACCTGTCATAAGTAGATAGGTAAGGTAAGGGTTAAGTTTCTTTTACCTGGAAAGGGTAACCAAACACCTGACCAGAGGACCAATCAGAGAACTGGATTGTTTTAAAGTCAGGCCTGGGAATTTGTATACTCGGGTCTTATTGTTTTCTCGGCTATGGGTAAACAAGTTCCTTCTACTTCTCTTATCTCAAATTTCTACTAAACAGTCTTGTGAGTCAAAAGGAAGCAAAGTTAATTCGGGTCATAGAAGAGCTTTGTGTTGTATGTACACATGATGTTGGATGGCCGTGTCCTTTGTTGCTTCCTCGGCTGTGAGGAACACAGCCTTTCTTCTAACTCCTATCTATCCTCCAGTTCTCCTAAACAGCTGTGTTAGCAAAGAAAGCAAAGTTCTTCGGCTATGCAGAGCTTGTGTTGTATTACATGTTGTTGATTGGTTGGACTGGTTTAATCCAGCTATTACTCTAAATCAGACTATTTATTCAATTTTCTTATAGCAAGAGCCTGTATTGATTTTTAATGCAAGATTATTTTTTAATTTTCCTTTCTTTCTTTATAAAGTTTTCTTTTTAAAACCTGTGGAAGTTACTTCTCAGTGAGGCGAGGGCGGGAAAAGCCCAAACTCTGTCTCACCTTCCTATGTCCCAGGGCGGGAAAAGGCTACGGAACAAAAGGAGGGGGGGTCTTTGTTGTGAGCTGACTAGGTGAATGCTAGCCTCGGGGAAGCTAGATGCCTCTCCGGTTGTATCAGGGTGAATATAGCATTTTGCACGGCTTACCCAGGAAGGGGGGAAGCTGGAAGAGAGAGAGACCAGGGGTCTGGAGTTTTGGGGGTCCCCAAGAAGGGTTGGGGAACCAGAGAGAGGAAAGGGGGGTCAGGCCCTATAAATTCCTGATCTGGTGGCAGCGAGAATATCCAAGCTGGTAGTGAGCTTGGGGGAGTTTCAGGTAAGCACCCAGGTTTTGGACGCTAAAGTCCACATCTGGGACAGGAGGCTATTACCACAGCACCATATTGGGTCGGGAGACAGTAAACCTAAATTCAGTCTTTGCATTGAATTTGATAGGCAAAATACAGGTTAAGAGACAGACTTATGTCTGCAAAGAATAACCTGGGTCTTCAGCTTTCTTCTCTGCAGACATCAACTCTACCTCAGAAGGTAACCATTCATGCATAAAATTACTAAAAGAGACCATCTATCTGACAGATGTCTGTTCTCTAATAATTTATACCACTTGATCTATTTTCAGAGGTTAGCCTTACATTTAAATTACAGTTCTGAATAAGGTCAGCCTGTTACTTAAAGATAAATTTACTCCACCTCCTCATGTTGCACTGTTGTGTTTGGATAATGACATGCTTTTCATTCCCATGTTCTCGCCCCTTTCAGTAATGATGTCTCAAACTGCCATCCATGACCTAACCTGCCTGCACCATACTGCAATCTCCTCTTCTTTTGGACTCCCTGTCACTCAAACAGCATTAGTGTCTCCGAGCTACAATTTTTTCCATGCTTTTAGTGGATGACAAGGTAACACCCAGAGCCCTCAGAGAATAGATGAAATAAATTATTCACCAAGGCCAGAAAGACCTCTGAGTTTTGTCTCGTTAGGTGAGATAACACATTGCATAACCAACACCATTAAGTCCATTTAATTAAAGAATAATTTATGTTGCTCCTTTCGATGAGTAAAGCAATAAAATGTCAATGTTTAAAGTGGACATGCTAGTGCAACATTCAAGCATTTAAAAGCTTCCCAGGAGAAGCTCATTGTAAATATACCTGGTAACAGAAAGTTCACACTCTTTATGCATGGAGACATTTTTCTGGTGGTAAATTCACATAACTGAAATCATTTGGAAAATTACTGGATGGCAGAAGACCTTCTGAAATTTGCTCCTGTGAGTATTTTCCCCCACTCTGAAGAGATGTCCAGTTATAACTTGGTGTTCTGCATCTTTTTTCATTTATCTAGGGAGCACCTCTGTGTTTTTAAGGGAGGAAAGGGATTTTTCAAAGAAGGTATGTGATATGCACATAGGTTAATTCACTAGTCTTTCACCTCTGAAGTTTGAGGCACAGATGAAAACAAGCTTGGTGATTTCATCCTATAGGCCTTTTGCGCACATCACAAATGCACACAGTTCTGCATGACCGGTGGTTTCTGCTTTGAGATGCTTTGAAGTAAGGTGCTGTCTGAGAGAAAGGCTTTAGTTTGTGTCCCTGCTGCAATAGTTGGCATAGAATAACCAGCCTGCACCAAAGAGGTGCCCCCTCTCAGACGGATACAGTATCAAAACCTATTAAAAAACAGCATCCAGAGGCCCGTCATGGAGGATTCTCCATCACTGACCACCGGATGTTTTTCTAAAAGCTCTGCCCTTGGAATTATTTTGGGGAAGTCCCAGGGCCTGTGGTCTACAGAAGGTCAGGCTAGACTATCACAGTGGTCCCTTCTGGTCCTAGAATCCGTGAATTTTATGACCTGTCTCTCTTCCACACAAAAGTGTTTGGCACCCCTTTGTTACTCTCCCTTGCAGTCTTGGATTGTGGCTGTTGCCTCAGGCTGACAATGGTGCTGCTCCATTCCTTCAGCAGCCCTGTGTCAATGCAGACAGGTACGAATAAAAATATTCCCTCAAGGGATAATTTGGATGAATTGAAGCAACTAATTTGGTGCCTTTTGCTGTTCCCATTACTTGGATAATTCCTGCAAATGGAGGGTGCACGATAGCTTGACAGATGTTTAAAGCTTGTGGCTGGCTGGTTTCTTTAGTGTCCAGAAGCCTATTTACACTGCTGTTCACATGATAAAAAAAAAATAAAAATCACTTTTATGCTGTTGGACTGCGGATTGTTTGTTTTGCATTGGCCATCACGAGTGACTAAGTACCCTGGTGCTATTCTCCTCTGTACAATAACTGAGAAAACTCCCCTGCTGCCCACATAAAGCATTCTCCTGTAGGGTTTGCCCAACAACTGCGCTGAATGTCCCAGCATGCACGATCCTTTCTGAAAGACAGATCCAGTTTAGAATTTGGCCAATAACTTCGGCCAGAGGAGCCGATTGGCTGAACTGATTCTCATTCAGGGCTGTAACTAGTAGCTGAAGGGAATGGGTACCATCACAACGAATCCATCCATTATCAGGAATCAATGGAACTTAATAATCTTTCCAGTGGTGACCATTGCAAACCAGAGATTCTGCCAAATGATCTGGAGGAAGTTCAGGCACTAGCAACTCACGGAAGAGAAGGGGAAGGGGGAGAGGTGCTTGGAAATACGAAGACTAATGGGATGAAATTGAGAATGGAGGAATGGACGAACTGCCTAGGAGTGACATCTAGTAGACTGAGAAATAGTCTCCTTCAGAAAGTGGTGGAAACTGTGCAAGGGGGAGTACTTAATCCTTCCTGGAGACCCTCCTGAAGGGATGAATTAAAGAAACAACTACAGGAAGCAGCAGCAAAAAGTCCTGTGGCACCTTATAGACTAACAGATGTTTTGGAGCATGAGCTTTCGTGAGTGAATACCCACTTCGAAAAGAAAAGTTCTCAGGAGATCAGTTTGATGCAGGCAGCTGGGAATGTGTCTTAGTGCTGCAATTTAAGGATCCTTGAGAACAGAGCTACTATAATTACATGGACAGGAGCTCCCCTTTCCATTTCTCCTCACTCCATGTGAAGAATTTGGGTGACACCTCTTCTTGTAGAAATCTATCCCCATATTGGGAAAGTGATGCCTGGCACAGACACTGCTGAGATGGACAGCCACCCAAAGACTAGGTAACCTCAGCAGGATGAGTCACTTGGTCTAAGCATAGACTCTGGACCAGAGGTTTCGACTCCTCCATGCCATGGTAAGTTGGTGAAAATCTGCATTCCTTGAAGTTCATCTGCGGACTGTTGTTAGAAGATTTTTGTTTAGTTTTGGTCAACAAATTGCCCTTTTTATAACACCCAGATCTCTGAATGTATTTAATCAAGAGCAGGACTCATCAACGAGCTCACAAAAATCTCATTAAATTGAGAAAGCACAAATAACTTAGGCAAAGTACTAGGAAATATTCAAGGAACTAATAAGCACTGATTGCCGGTGGGAGGGAACAAGGGAGATTTCTGTATTTCGACTATTGCTATTTTTCTTCTATTAGGTGAGATTTCCATCTTCAGCACAAAAGTCTTCATCTTGATCTCTCCAAAAATTCTGGTCTCTAGCCCCATCCCCAAAGCCAATATGTGAATTGACTAGTCATAGAAACTATTCTCTCTGTTGCATTTGACATCCCATCTCTGACCCCATTATATCTGCAGCTACCCAAGTCCATTTCACATAGAACCTTTTCTGCACCGACAGGTGTTTGTCAAAACCCTGTGATACACCAGCGTCTATCCTGCCACATTGCGTTCTCTCCCAATATGCCCCCTTCCATTGCTTCATGTGACATATAAGTGCAATATCAGTTTGTTTCTCTGAGGATATTTGATGTGACTGACTTAGCCACTTCACCTCCAAAAGGCACTGTTTAATCAATGACCAACCATCCGAAACACTAGATGGATTTTCAGCCTTCCTGATCTATGACAGGCGGATGAGAAGAGACATGATGCACGTAAATGTCACGTGTGTGTCCTTGGCTGAGGTGTTGCTGCCCAGGTACATTATTGAGCATCTAACAGATCTGCAGATAGAAACTTGGAAGTGAACTCTCTGCAACAGATTGTCCATCCATGAGCCTGCCATACACCAATGGGGTTTTCCACAGTGGATGGAGAGATTTACTGCCGTGGTAAGATGAAGGAGTAGCCATCACTAAATATACACACACAGCCACAGAAATGAGTTGTGAATCAAATCACATACTGATCTGTTGTCTTGTACAGTATTTTTCTTGCAAGCTGTAATCTTCCCTAATGGTTTTTCAGTGCCCTGGACATGTAAAAAACGGAGGTTTGATTATAAGCATCCACACAAAATAAGCTAGCCCATCATATCTGAAAATTCCTGTCCCTGGGCACCAGAGGCACCCTACAATAGTGTAACAGTGTCTCTCAAGATGAACCTTCTGCCTCATTGGCAACTGTCCACATTAATGTTGTCAGCATTAGAGCACTTGATGAGGAAAGGGGCAGTGGGGACACAAGCCACAGAAGAGCGGGACTGCTATAAAGACAAGCTTTGAATCTTGATGTTGCTTTGTGCCTTCACCTAGAACCAGGGCGTACAACCACGGAGCTGGAAAGAAAGAGTATTGATGCAGGAAGGATGCTCTTCTCCTGGGCCTCGGATATGGAAGCAACCATCCCTCAGCACAGACTTTTCTGAATCTACAGCCTGGTGTCTCATACAGAGCAAATGACTGATTCTGGCCAGAAGAATTTGCCCTTCCTACTCATTATAACTGGCTTTGTGCTATCCAAGGGTACTGCTAGAGTCCATTTTGGGGGCAATGGGAAGGAAAATTGAATTACACTTTTTAAAGGGTTTGCTAATGAATTATTCAAACAACATTTTAAAGGGCTGAGTTTTCGATCAAACACCAGCACAGGCTTCATTAACCACTCACCTGTGACTTACACGAGAAACGTCAAAATGCTACTTTACCATTCTTAACCACCTTTCTTCCTGTCTCTCTGTCTTAGAGTTTTATGCTGCACCCAGCATGGCATCCAAACAGATCTTCCCCATTCATTAGCTTGGCAATAGCAAAGTCCTTGGCAGACTTCCAGAAGAGTCTGGCTTTTCTCCCTTCGAGATGCGCTTTATTGTATGTTAAGTGGGATGCAAAAGAGCTAATGTATTTCAGCCCGTCTCAGTATTCAAGAATACCCAGAGCTATAAAAGTTAATGTTAACAAGTTTTGGAAGAGATATTAAACCTCATACTCCAGGGCTCTAACTACTAGGGACAAAAAGGCTTCTTGCACTTTCCTCTGAAGCACTTCATGCCAACCAATGTCAGAGACAGGACACTAGAGCAGGTGGACCAAAGGCCTGATCCAATCTGGGAATTCCTATGTTTGTGTGTGAGCACCGATGACTGACTGGTAGTTCAGTGCCTAGCGTATTGGTGGTACTTAAATAATAATGATGGGTGAGATCAGTTCAGCTGCGGACCCATCTCTCCATGGGAACTGGTGCAAACCCCGTAACTGGGGACACTGAGTCAGCAAAGCTCATGGATATAATTGACTGTAAGGTCAGTGTTGCACTAGATCCCTGGGGAGGGGCATACGCACAAGATGTGACAACAAAAGCAAGAGAGTTTCTATGAGACCAGGTTGCTGGACCTACAGGTTGCAGAGTCCTAGAAAGTAGAGATGGGGAAAACCCACTAGTAGAGCTGGTCAGGATTTTTTTAAATGGTTTGTCAATGGAAAATACCAAATTGTTGTTGAAACAGCAACTTTTCACGGAAAAGGGTCACATCCCAGGTGAGCGCTATAACTACTTGGACAGTCTTAGACATGTGTGTCTCTTTTGCTCTTGTTTTCCACAAAAAAATTCAAGAGGTCTCGGTTTTATCCCAGTGTGGAATGGGAAAGTTTCTGAAATCTTGAAAATGCCATGCTGCTCAATGGGAGGCGGTATTATTTGTTCTCAGTAAATGCCAGCAGCATTCGTCACTCTACAAGATACAGAGTCAGCTGCGGCAACTGCTCAAAGCAGCTTATAGTCCCAATTAGACACATAGGGCACTGGGTGACTAGACAAAAGGCCAGTTTCAAAGCAGTGCAATTTAAATAAACAGAACAAAACCAAAACACCAGTCTATGGCTGGTGGATTAGTATTGGAAGATTCTGCGGCAGAAGTGTCTTTGACGGAGGGATTTGTTTCACTTGAAGTCCCCTGCGTCTTACTGGGAATGAGTTTAAGAGTCGGCAAGGATTCCACTGTGCGCAGATTTCCTCACTTCAACAGAAGATTGCACTTACTAGTCTGGTTTTCACCCCACGGCAGCATTTGGTCACTTTAAAGCTCGTAAAGTTCCTTAGTTGGCCATGGGTAATGGAAGACTTCATACCCAGTGCTACAGAATAGAACAGGAGGCGGCAGAGGGCAGAAAGTGAAATCTCCCTGGGCCCTGTGTAAAAAGCCAACGGCTGAATCTTGCTGAGTGTGTTCGATTTGTGTATGTTTTACTGCTGCAGAAACTGAGCTCAGCTACAGAATAAGCAGTGGTGGCAGCAGGTAACGTCTCTTGTGAGTTCTTAGCTGGTTTAGCATGTGTTTTAGATATTTAAGAATTTAGCATCCTGCTCCCTCCCCACTCCTAGAGAGGATTCATGGAGCACACAGGACACTTTAACGCCACTGTCAGTACCAAAGGAAGCTGAAGACACTGACTAAAATGGAAACTATTTTTCCCTCCCCACAACCAAAAGATTAAAAAAGACACTACAGAAAACTGTGTCTGTCACCAAGAGGCAATGTGTTTGCTAGCTGGACACAGGATCAGATATCAGGCCTCCTGAGTAATACTCCCTCCTGTGCCACGGCCAAGTGGGTATTCACCCACGAAAGCTCATGCTCCAATCTGTCTGTTAGTCTATAATAGGGGTAGGCAATCTCTGGCACAGGTGCCGAAGGCAGCACACGAGCTGGTTTTCAGTGACACTCGCCTTGCCCAGGTCCTGGCCACCGGTCTGGGGGAGCCCCTGCATTTTAATTTAATTTTAAATGAAGCTTCTTAAACATTTCAAAAACCTTATTTACTTTACATACAACAATAGTTTAGTTTTCTATTATAGACTTATAGAAAGAGACCTTCCAAAAACATGTATTGCTGGCATGCAAAACCTTAAATTAGAGTGAATAAATGAAGACTCGGCACACCGCTTCTGAAAGGTTGCCGACCCCTGGCTTATAAGGTACCACAGGACTCTTTGCTGCTCTTGTGCCACTGATTCACTGTTTGACCAACATCAACACCCGGATGTCTAACGGTAGATGGTACCTAAAGAAGATGACTGATTTTCATAGATGCCGAGTCCCTGAAGCTCCCATGGAGGTCCTCAGCATCTCTGATAATCAGCCCACTTATTACAGTACTTGTGGCTTATGTTTCCATCATCAAGTGCATCCGTTGCCTCAGTTTCCCTTGCTCTCTGGGTAGTTTAGCTCTCTGGCCAAACCAAAAACTGTCAGGGTAACGACAATCCCAATAGCCATTCTTCACTAAACTCTCAGGGCCACTGCCTTCTCTCGGGGATCTGTCAGGCCATTGCTTTCTTCCAGGTTCTCACAGCAACAGTCCTCAGGGATCCCTAAGAGACACAGCCTCACACCCTCCTTCCTTGTGAATTCCAGCCCTGGGACCTAAATAACAGAGAAGTTGTCTGGCCTGTTCCCAAACTCTGCCCACTTCCCCCTACTTGCAGGGTTGCCTTAAACTCTGCCCTGCCCCAGGTACCCCAGGTACCTCTCGTTACCAGCCTCCAAGGAGAGACCTTGACCTCCTGCTGTCTCCCCTCAGCCAGCTCCTGGCTGCAGAGGGAAATGCGATCTCTCAAAATGCCAACTCCAGTCCCAGGTAAGTGACAGAAACCCCAATTTTCTCCTCTATTCGCAGTTTTAATCCCCAAAGTCACCTTGGGGTCATACCCTCCTGCCCCAGGCTATGATTGGGAAGGGATTCAGCCAGTTCTGCACATAATAATCAGATGCTTTGGAGAGGAGTATGGTATGATACACAGGCAGGCAGACACAGGAGGTAATTTATAATAGTCCTCTGCTTCTCGTAAGAGCCCAGTGCAAACTCTCCTAGTTATGCTAACCACTCTATCCCAGGCAGGACACTGACCGCTTTCCCCTAGGTATGCCATCTCGCGCTACGTAACTGAAGCCCCTGATTTTAGGATTAAAGTGATTAGTGGTATTCGAATGGAAAGAGGCTACCAGAGAAAATGAAGCAAATAATCCTGGGCCAAGTACCGAGGGCTTTACTTAATCCATATTCAGCAAGTGGAGTAAAAACTGAAGGCCAAATCCTGGCCAGCCTATACATGGGCATAGAAGGGAACAACTCCAGCTCTTGTGCCTTTGTCCAGAGAGTGGCCAGAATCCCGATGGGAAGTGTTGTTCCTTCTCTTTCCTCACACTAGGTCCCTGACAGGGTGCACAAAGAAGCAAGGCCATTGCGTCAGCTGACCGGGATGAGGGTGGTCTAGCCTAGTGTCGGAGCAGGCATTGAGAACCAAGGACTGGGTGAGAGCCAGAGACAACAGTCAGAAGCCAGAGGTCAGGAACTGGAGCAAGCAAAGTAGCAGGCAAGAAGGGGTGCAAGGCAGGGGCAGGACAGAGAGTGCAAGGGTAGATGCAAGGCAGGAGTAGGCACAGTGGAGAGCATGAGCATTGAGAAGCCACAGAGCTGCTGCTGCTACTGCCGGCTTAAGAGCTGGGTGCTGGTCTGCTGGCCTCTGCAGCCAGTCAGGTGGGGGTAGTCAATCAGGCAGCCCGCGGCAGGCCAGCTATACTGATGAGGATGCCTGGAGATTAACTTTGCTGCAGACCTTGGTTCCTGATGCATAGGCCCACCCCTTTTTGCCCCCATCAAGAGAAAAAGCTGAGCAAGGAGGTGGCAATAGAGTGCAGCAGGTGAGTCAACATTCACTGCCTGGGAGACCTTGGGAGGAATTCTGTCTGCCTCAACCAGATCTCTTCCCAGGGAATCTGGCTACAGAGCCCACCTTCAGGGTTCCCGAGGCCAAACAAGGCGGCAACTAACCTGGAGTGAGGAGCCCAGCACAGTGTCTCTGCCTTTAATGGTCTCCTTTTGATTTCCATGTAATCTTTAATGTCATTGTGATATCAGAGGGACCATCCAGCCTCATCATCATCCAAGCCAGAGCAAGGCTAAATGTGACGCAGGGGCTCATGGTACACAGAGCACCACTGAAAAGAGCTGACATGCAAGATGTAGAAAGTCAAATCCCAATGCTCTGGCAATCTAGCCTCCATCAGTCAGAAACAGGCATCGGCACCTGTGTCTGCTCAAGCATTACCTGGTGAATAATTGATGCACTTCCTTGTGTTACTTTATTTAAATGGGTCTTTGACACTTCTGATCCCCCATGGCAGTGGTATAAATTTTTTTGGCATTTCCTGGTATTCTTGAGGATCAAGAATTGATAACAGCAACTTCAATCAAAAAAGAGTTCACAATGGCAACAAAGAAGAAAAAGAACAGTGAAAGAAAAACAAAGGCAACTCAGAACCGCTGTGGCTGCTAGACAGACACTTCCTTTACACTGAGCTGTCAGAAAGCAAAAACATATTGTGGCAGGCTGTAGTTTACTTATGTACAAGCGCACTCATCTGAGGCTCAGAGGGACTAATTATGAAAATATGATTATAATGGATTAGTAATTCTGTCAATCAGAGACATGCATCTGGTAACAAAAAAGCAATGGGTGAAAATGCCACAGGACAGAAGAATTCAAAGCTGTAGGTTATACCAAATGCCTGTCTTTTGGGGAAAGGGAGGGAGTTGAGTTGTGGTTCGGGAGGGTGGCAGGGATTATATTATAATAAGAAAACATGCATCAGTTGTGACACTCAGGAAAGGATTAAAAACCAACTGTGAACCCATAGATAGCTCCTTGGACCACATGGAAAAGAGAAAAAGTTTTCAAAAAGCACTAAAAGTTTCCAGGCTTTTGGAGTAAATCAGTATTGCAGATGGGCCATGAACTTCTGCTGCTTACCAAAAGGCAGGAAAACAGGAAGTTTCTTGTAACAGTCAAGGAAATTTTGTGACAATTTAAACTTCACATTCCAGAACCAAAGTGCAAGAAATGTTGGGAAAGACAGGGTGATTTGGGACATTAAAAGCATGTATTCAAAGGAGTTTTTTAACAAAATAAATTCTTTCTCAAGGTGGTTTACAATAATCTCTTGCAAGCCTAAAATTGAAATCTGTTTCCTTACTGAACCGGATTTTCCTCTCTTTTAAACATACCAGTGGATTTATTGTAGGTTTGCCCAGGAGCGCGGGGCCATCCACACCATGTAGTTACAGTGGGGTTGTCAGGAAGGAAAGTTTGGGGACTTCCACTTACTTTCTTTTTAATGTTAAAAGACCACTAGTTATTCTGAAGAAGCGACACACATAAAGAATTGTAACTATTTTGAATTACATTCCCTTAATTTTTAGAACTCTGTCCTACTAACTTTGCAAGTCTCTCGCTGGTTAATGGGTTAGTTCATTTTATTGCACCATTCCTGATTTGCTTGGTAGCAGGGACAATGAATGCATTTACGGGTGATCTTGGAAAGCAAACATCCCTCGCTAGGTATCAGTGATGGAGTGAAGGAGAGGGTTCCTCCTGACAACCTAACTGAGAAGCTGCTTGAAAAACAAAGCAGTCATTAGGCTAAGGAGGAAGCACTTCGTCAACAGCACCACAGAGGAGAGACAGAAATGCTCACAAAGGAGACAGGTAGCTGGCCAGGTTCTGGACCTCAAGCAAACTCCATTAATCCTGCGGTGGATAAATACCACCACACTCTGGTGCAGATCTACAAAGATACCTGAGCAGCTGAAGGTTCTGAATGTCTGCATGAACGATCAGCTGGGAATTCTGACTAGCTCCTCATGGGTTGAAGGATGAGCCCTATGGATTTTCAAAACAAACTCATCCCCCACAGCTGGGTGCAAGTTTTCAAGAGCTCAGCTGCAAATGAGGCTCCAAAGTAAATGTCACCATGAGAACACTAGGTGTGCAATATTTTTGAAAATCTGACCAAATGGTGTCTTCTACCACACAAGCTATTTACTCATGGATTAGCAGTTAAGGTCTCATATCTGACCTGCAGCTTGACCCCAATGTTATGATAATCTGTGTTTATCTTGAACAGAGGCTTCTGAGTAGTGGATTCATACACAGGAACATCTCTATAGAAATGGGATGCCCCTTAAAAGTGTAAGGGCATCCCAGGAAGCAAGGAAAATCAGCTCCTTTTGTGATGTCATTCCTACTCAGAGGAGGGAGATGATAGAGGAACCATGTGGGGAGAGGAAGTGACAACGCGGGTAAGCAGTGGCAGCAGCAACCAGAATTGATCATTTGAGGGACTAAGAGGACACCCCAAACAGACAGACACTACTGACAGTACTTACATTAGGGGCCAGACTGTGCATTGCACTCTCTGCCTGTTCTAAATTACACCCGAAACACAAAGCTTCAAGAATTCTCCTTAGGCTTGAGAGGTAATTGTCTTCCGTGTTTGCCATTATGGAACACACTATAGAGACGTGCCCAGATACATGATCAATAATTTACACTGCATTCAGATTGCCAGTGAGTTGGAACCTGGCACTAGTCAAGCATTGATTTTCAGGGTTGCACATTTCACTGTGAAGGACTTTAATAGGTTCAAAGAAGTCGTTAAGAATTAGATACCTCATTCTTTACATGAATGCACCTGAAAGAACTGCTGATGAGTTATAAACAACAAATTTGCATTTCATTTTATTAGGTTATATCATTTCTGATGCCTTGGCATCTATGTGCTACAGGACAAAACTGTAATGGGATCCTATTTGACATGATGCCAGGTGGAAGCTGATCCAGACACTTCTGGTATGGGACTCCAGGAAGAAGGGGATGGGGAACTCTGAGCGTCACAGAACTCCCCACCCACCACTCTTGCTACTTAAACAGGCCAACTGAACCTTCCTT
Organism: Chelonoidis abingdonii; assembly: GCF_003597395.2. Taxonomy (NCBI): domain Eukaryota; kingdom Metazoa; phylum Chordata; order Testudines; family Testudinidae; genus Chelonoidis; species Chelonoidis abingdonii. The sequence goes on along the minus strand of NC_133775.1, from coordinate 107,576,021 downwards.
ACAATGCCTCATGCCACAATATAGGAACATACGCGTTGCCATTATGGACCATTTAGTCTAGTATCTTGTTTCTGACAATGGCCGACACTAGATATGTCAGAGGAAGGTGTAAGAAACCCCTAGGTGGACAACTATGGAATAACCTTTGATAACCAGGCCCCTGAGATTGAGGTGCTTCACTGTGAATATAAAGAGTCTAACTTTAGACAACCAAGTCTAAAGTGTTGATATACGTGATGTGCTCAGGGTTACAAAAGCCAGTGGCAGAGCTAGGACTAGAAGAGAGGAATCTTGACTCTCAGGCCTTGGCTACACTTGAGAGTTACATCACAATAAAGCAGACCACAGTGCTGTACCTCACTCCCCGTCCACACTGGCAAGGCACGTACAGCGCTGTGTCTCTGTGGCTACAGTGCTGCTGGTACTCCACCTCCCCGAGAGAAGTAAGTTTATTGCGCCACCGCTGCTGCACTGCAGCGCCAGTGTAAACGGGGAATAACGTTATTATGCCCTGATTGACCTCCAGAAACTCCCCAAAAATCAGGGCTGTCCCTATAAAATCGGGACATCTGGTCACCCTACTGTGAGCACATGTGGTAGATTCTGGCTCACCACTGGGCGAGGGAAGGGAAACGAAAGATTTTATTGGAAACATTTTATTTCTGATTAGAAGCTCCAGAAAAATCAGTCTTTGTGAAGCTCCGGTAACTAATGTCTTACAGTCTAAGTCAGTGAGTGGGCACAGATTGAAACAGATAGCTTTAAAAAATATAGCTGCAGATTGGACTGCCTGGGAAGATTATACCCTGAATCATATGACCGTAAACCAGCACAGGCAAACACGTGAAAATGAGGAGTCCAGGTTTAAAACATGGGCTACAAATACAGTAGGATCAGAGAGACTGAGAACGTGCCATTGAAGAACAGGAGGATTTGTTTGCCCCATGAAATGGTTGCAATTTTTTACAATTTAATTTGTATCCAAAGATAGCCCAAGCCCAAGACTACATAAACAATGCATGCACATACAACCCACCAAAACTGTGCATATAAATTAGGCATACACAGAGAGTTTTTTTATCCATGAGTCTGGGCTTTTGAAGTTTCGGAAAATCAGGCCCTCTAAAGACTCCAGGTACAATCTATTATATATTCTGGGCAATCATTCTCTCAGTTCAAACTGGGCTCTAATCCTCTCGCTTTCTTTCTAGATATGGAAGAGGTTTTGGGTCTAGCACAAGTATCATCAGCACATCATCCCTGCAAAGCAAGCATCAGTATAGGGGGTCATCAATTATTTTTGGTCAAGATCCAAATTTCTTGGACAAGGTATAGTCAAGGTCCGGACTCCAGAGCAACATTTTACACACCACAATAGCAATAATGCTAGTAAATAAAGAAAAGGATTTTGAATTCTGTTCAAAAGCATCTGGAGGACTGCATTTGGCCCGTGGTCTGCCTATTGACTACCCTGGTATAAAGTGTTGATAGCTCACCCTATCCCTCGTAACATAAAATAGTCAGTCAGGGCCTCTGGGCTGTTTAATGGATTAGGTCTTATTTTAGTGACTGCCTAGAGCTTAATACCTAGATCAGGCCCACTGATACGGGGAGCGGGGGGAGGGGGGCAAAGGGGGCAATTGCCCAGGGCCACTGGTGATTTAAAAGGGTCCAGGAGGCCCCGGCTACCGGCTCCTAGGCGAGTGCTGGGTGGTGACTGCTCCGGGCCCGTGCTTTGGCCTCACAGGCAGGTGCAATTGGCCAGCGTGGTCGGTCCCGAAAGTGACAGATTTGTCACTTCCACCCCAGGCCCTGCACTCCCCTAGAGACAGCCCTGGACCCGGAATTGCTGTTGGCGGGCCTGGCCTAGAGCATAAACAAAAGAGGGCAAAAATCTAAGAGACACTTTTTGCTAACTCTAATTGTATCTATAGGTCAAGTAACTCATTTTTATGAGCCCTTTGGGATGAGGGAAAAGCCAAACAGCTGTGGTGTAGCTGAATTTTCACACTGTGATATTGGCATTAGTCTTGCTATTGCTAGTGGGTGTCACTTATTTGACACTATACCCAAGAGTCCTTTGGCTTCACTAGTTCCCTCATCTTCTTTCAGTCACAGAGATTATGCCCATCTGGCGAGACCTTTCATTCTTCTCAATTATTAAGTCTTTATTGCTTGATCAGGATTAGGTGGAGGAAGGTTATGGGTCAAATCCTGAGTTTTTAAATCAGTCCTTATCCAGGCAAAACTCATCAACGTCAATGTGAGCTTTGCCTGACTAAAAGCTGAGGAAGGATGTCAGGATTCAATCCTATATATTAGCCAAAATACAATGATTGATTCCCCAGGAGGTGTTACTAGCATTTGGGAAGGAAAGAGGCCATGAGAATCCATCTTGTACATCCACTTATAGCTACTGGGCTAATGGTGGTGATGGTTGTGATGCTGGCAGACCAGGTGCCAGCCCTTGCCAAGTCTTTAGGCCTCAGCTGAGCACTGACAAATTCATTGCAGTAAATCAGTCTGTTTCACCCATGTGCTAATAGGGCTATGAGTATTGGACTTATAACAATGTGGTTAGTGTTTAGACTTTACGAAATGCTTGTAAATTGCTGCATGAGTTAATCTCACTGATAATTTCGTTATCACTTCCTATAAGATAACATTTCCATTTTTCCTCTATAACTATAAAAAATGTTTTGCTCTGAAACTGTGAACCAGTCAGGAGGGATTGTCTCCTGCCCATCAAGAAGGCCTATCAAATCTATCAAATTGTGGGACATCACAATACAAAGACTGTTAATTTCCCCCGTATGCCCACGCACAGGCTACGTGCAAAAGGGCTTGTCCCATAAGCTTGAATTCTGGAAGAAGGAAATAAAAATAGCCGAGAAGAATTTTTTTCATCTCTTTTGCTGCTTGGACTCTCACAGGGCAAGAGCTACAAAACAGAAGCAGAGATCGCCCCAAGGTCAACCCTGGGTTAGCCCTAAAAGACATTCAGAGTTGACACATTATTACAACTCTGTCACCTTTTAAAACCATAGACTAACTCGTATGTGTATATATGTGTGTGTGTGCATGTGTGTGTGTGTGCGCGCCTGCTTTAACCTTGTAATAAGTCTCATTTCTTCTCTTAGTTAATAAATCCTTAGATAGTTTATCATTGGACTGGCTACAAGAGTTCTCTTTGGTGTCAGATCCAAGGTACAAATTGGCCTGGGGTCAGTGACTGGTCCTTTGGGACTGGGAGTAACCTGACTTTTGTGATCTTTGGTGTTAAGCAACCATCTATCATTAAGTCCAGCTTGTCTATGTGATAAGAGAAACTGGAGTGCCCAAGGGAGTCTCTGTGACTCCCTGGTAAGACTGGTACAGTGCTTTAGGAGTTCACACTTGTTCCTGGGTTGGGGAAACTTAATTATAGAACATATGATTGGTTTGGGGTCCCTGCCCTGCTTGACAGTCTGCCCTGGGTTGGCACTCATGGTCGTGAACCACTCCAAACAGTGTGACAATGGTGAATTGCATTTTCTTACTACTTCTAGCCCCATGATCCCCATCTTTCCAGGAGCGGCGTTGCAGTCCCTATGTAGCCAACAGACAGATGTCAGCATCAATCACTTTCGGACCTTGCCCTTGGGAGTCTGCTCCACTTGCTCCTTACCCTTTATGCAGACTTATTTCTTTTAAACTCGCTTCATGCCCAGTGCTTTCTTAGCTACCATGTGCGCTTCTTTGCTTCTGAGCCTGTTGCTCTGTGAGATAGTCTGAGTGACATCTAATTTCTCTGGGCATTTCAGGCCTCTCTGCATCTCCTCTCTTCTAATTAAAGCAGCTTAATTTTTCTAACTTTTCCAGACAGCTGTAACTTCTTAGTCTTTATCATCTTTATCAACCTCTTCTGGGGGGAGGGGTACTATTTCTTCAATATCCCTCCAATAATGTGGCATCCAAATTACAAACCATACTTCAGCCTTGTCTATCCTCCAAGAGATGATTAAAAACAAAAGCTGACTTTTAAAAATGATTTGCAAATGTTTTTGGTTTGATTTTTTTAAACCTTGGAAACCTCCTTTTAAATTACAAAAATGCATCAAAAACAATTGGCTAGTGTTTCTGGCAGGGTGACACCAGCAAACACTCCCACGTTTTTTGCATGCAGTAGTGTTGGGAGACTGGATAATGACATTGATTTTGTGTATAGAGCTGCACCCAGGGCTGGCTCCAGGCACCAGTGAAGAAAGCAGGTGCTTGGGAGGGTGGGGGAATGGAAAGGGGCGGCATGTCCGGGTCTTTGGTGGCAATTCGGCAGCGGGTCCCTCACTGCCTCTCGGAGTGAAGGATCCGCCGCCGAATTGCCACCGAAGAATGAAGCGGTGCGGGTAGAGCTGCCGCCAAAGTGCCACCTATCGTGGCTTTATCTTTTTTTTTTTCTTCACTTCGCCACTTGGGGCAGCAAAAAAGCTGGAGCTGGCCCTGGGTGCACCAGTGTTAACTCTAGATTACTAAGGGCTAAATCATCTTTGCTGCATTTGCTAGACAGTTACTGATATGTGTACTTGAATTAACTAACCGGTGAAGTTCTCCATCTATCATGCTGGACATATTATGACAATATTGCTCAGCAAAACCGAACTACTAACACACCACAGAGCAGCTGACATTCAAACTGGCATCTTTCTTGTCTACAGACACAGCTCCTTTGCCATTAAGATAAAGATAAGCATCCCTCTGGCTGAGCCTGCAAAAGCTATGCTAAGCTTTTTCTGAGCTGGGAAAAGGATTGCAACAGCACATGCATCACACAATTTCTTAACAAAAGTAAAAACCCTCCCACAAAACCCTAGATCCTTCTCTAACTTCTGTTGCCACTAATAAGAGTTCAAGTATTGCAATTGCTTAATTGACCATGATAGCTTGGATTTAAAAGAAAACATGGATACTATGACAAGCCCTGTGAGAGGCATTTGCTCTAAAGATGCAAACAATTGAGTCCCTGTGGCTATTGAGAAGTTTTGAGTTTACCAGAGCATTTTCCTTCCGTTGCAACATTTAGCAGTATAATTTCTAATAACTGAAAACTCTCCATACAAAGTGAATCTATCCTAATGTATTGCCCCTTGCTGAGGTGAGCAAGACGTAATCTTTTATGGTTAAGGTTTAAGGTCCTGCCAGGGGTTTCAGTTAATCATTTTCCAAGGCAAACCAGGCCTCTAATCTGTCCAATTCATATAGCACACCATTTCTAACAGGTAGATTTGTAAGAAGCTCCCTTCACAGTGAGGTTTGCCGAGGCAATGCTACAGAATATATCCCACGAGAGTTTACAAACAGAAGGAAGAGGCAGTTTGTCTAGTATCAAAATAAAAAATATTTTGGGAGGAAGAAACCTGAGAAGACTAACTATTGAATAAAACCAGACTCTTCTTATCTCCATATATGGAATCTTTGCTATACCAGAGGTTGTAAGTGCATGATGGAACACGCTAGTCATAGCTGAAATGGACAAAAAAAAATCAGGTAAATGACGGCTGGAAGTCTAATAGTTTGTGCTCAGGTAGGCAGTATCTTCTAATAGAGTTTTCCTGTGGGAATTTTTGGTCTGAGGGAGGAGGGAACAGAACATGTCTATCTACCGTTAAGCTTTATTCATAACACGCATAATTCAGAGGTACCAGCATCTTCCATCGATATTCTAATAAGGCTCCAACAGGCTTAGGTTACCACAATCATTTCTAAATGAAATTAACACACCAACCTTCAATGATCACTCAAGATTTCTCTTATGTCAGTGTCAATGTGGGGGTCCCAATTAAAATAGATAAATAAAGCCTGTGTTAGTGGATCTAGCCTAAAGAAATAGCATTTCACTACCTAACATGACCTTCCTGCTTTTAAACGAGTTCCAAAGAGCCTCGGTACATGCCTGGCTTGACTAAATCTGTGCAAATAATCCAAGAACAGACTGGTTTTATGTGAGGAAGATGTTGAGCAAGTTGTTGTGAACAAAAGCAGCCATATTCAGAGGTTTTACATAATGACTACCCTAAAGTGATAAACCCTTTCTAAAGATAATCAATTAGTTAGTTTGCCTGGGTCCCTGCATCTCTTCATAAGGCTGCAATCAAATGAAGAAATATGCTACTTTCGCCTTTGTAACATTCTTGGGAAGCAATGATTTGTGAATGTTTATATTGCTGCAGTGACCAGAGGCCCCAGTCAGGATCTGGGTCCTACTCTGTACAAATACATAGGAAGAAACAGTCCATACTCTAAAGATCTTAGAACCTTCAGTAATTAACCGCTATTTTTAACGGTAGGGAGGGAAGAAGGATGAGACATTGGAGATGTAATATATAAATAGCAATACTGTAACATTTCTACCAGCTTTAGTTAAGTTTCTAGCTGCATATTTAATAAAGGGACAAATCAAGTCAAGTCAAGGATTTTGCTTGAGCTGTAGGGTATAAAATGATAAATGATAAAAAATCCTGAATTATTCATTTTCTACCTAAGCAAAACTAACAGCCAGCTGGGAAACCCATTCCCTGCCAATATTAGGTTACCACAACTTTCCTTGGAAATTCTCAGATCCTGGAGTTACTTTTGTTCCTTTTTATTTTCAGTCAGTTTTACATTAACAAAGGGATTTTTAGTCTATTAAGCTCTATGTGCTCAATCCACCACTAAAGGTATAATGTGTGATGTTCATAATGTTCAGTAAACTTGCTTCTAAAACTGCCACTGCAAGCAACCAGAGGAGAAGCAGGTATCCAGTTACAAGTAGCCTTTGTCTCCTGATATCGGCTCTGTTCATTGGCATTATACCCTAAAGGTCCAGGCATATAAATATAGCACTACTTACGCTGAACAGCCTCTTCATTCATTGTACACAAAGATTTCCAAACCACAGTCGAAAGAATCAAACTCTGGTTCTTGGAATAGATAAGAGAATCAAATAGATGAATGAACAAATAAAGAAATAAACTACCTGGAGTGGTATTAGGCAGGTGACTCATCCAACCAATGTCCCTTTAACAAGACAGAAGACCTCTTTGTAAAATTAATTCCCCTCTGGATTGTTGTCTCCCAGAGCAATAACAACTCCAGCTAACATTTAAACAAAGGGATATTCTATTTGACAAATCAACAGATAGTATGTTTGCCTCCATTCAAGACTCAGCTGAGGGAGACCAGATGTCACAGGGTAACTAAGAGGATTAACCTCTGAGAAAACAAAAGATGATATCAAGAAACCATCTAGGTAGGAGCTACCCTGGAAGCAGTAAGCAGTTATTTCAGTATCCATCCCCATTCTACCCTCGGCCTCTCAGCTGCCATTGGTATCAAACATCCCACTGAGCACTCACAGGGACAGTGTAGGTTTTTTAAATGTAGAGACCTGCTCATCAGAGCTAAGACTGTGAACACTGTTTTGTGTCACCAAAGTGTAGCTAGCTGGAAAAGACTTCTCATCACAACTGAAGTCCGGCTTGTGGCCTAGGTTTCAAAGCCTCTGGAACCCATCTCCAAACCCTTTAAATAGCCAGTCCCCCCCACCCCTTCTGTCAAGTGCTCATTTTTACATGCCTAGGGAAATGCAGATACCAAATGTATGGACACACGTTGCCGAGAGAACACTCAAAGTGGAGCACAGTGGTGTTGCGGCTACTATCACCCATTTATGTTATCATGATCAGGTAGTGCCATTTTATATTAAATCGGCCATTCATATCTGGTTCAGGTTAACTGTGAAACCAGCCTAAGCCTCCTGAATTAACTATAGCTTGGACCGGTACACATACCAATTCAATTCCATATATCCTACCTTCCTTTGGAGGAAGATTCTGACTGTAATGTGGGGTGGGGATGAATTCTACTTCAATGTGTTCACTATGTTCCTTATGACAAGAAAGTCCCTCACCAGCTTTAATAAAGCAAGTGGAAACGCTAGTTGACTCAGAGAAACAGTGAATCCAGAAAAGCACAAGAGAACCCAGTGAATTATATTTTAGTCAGTTATGCCCACTCTCTGTTCATTCAAGTCTTAATCAGCTTGGGCTAATGTACCATGTATGACTGCACAAGCATTTGCTGATCCTCCAAAGTTAAAACTAATGTCCCGAAGCTCAGTGACTAGTGTGACACTGGACCCCATATTCCTCAGTGATGTGATTATATGACTATGACATAATAATGATGTATTTTATGCAAGATAAGTCATGTGAGGTGTCATTGGAAAAATTATTATTTGCTGAATATTATTATCCTATTTGTATGCATGTATCATTTTGGTATCTGAAGTTACGAATATTGACTATGTATCTGTATTTCAAATGTAGTTACACCTGGGTAATGCCCACTAGACAAGATGCTTTCAGCCTAGATAGTGGGAAGGGCCTACCCAGGGCAATGGGCCATTAGGAAAAAACAGCAGGCCTTAGGAGAAGCTTATCTTCCACCTGGGGAGCCTTCCTGAGAATGCTACAGACAGCCTGTGAGTAAAGGCTGCTATGACTCTACAAGGACATGATGATACCACATGTCTCTAGACTCCATCTTGGGATGTCAGTATTTTTCCACAGACTGGTCTGGGGACCAAGCTTTGGGAACAAAGGGTTCCCACCATTTGCAAAAGCTATATAAGGCAGGGAGTGACATCATCTGGGGTTCTTCACTCCCCACACAAGACGACTCCTGGAAACACCTGAGGCACAAAGGCTGAATTGGGGGAAGTGCTAGATCCAGACTAAATGGATTTTTAGCCTGTGAATGAAATACCTGGGCTATAAATCTATAAAGCAAGTGCAGCTTGCCCCTTAAGACTCTGCAGCCTGCTTGTATCATCTCTTAGGGTGAGAATCTGCTATTTATATACAGTCTATTGAGTATATTAATCTTAGTTTGTGTTTTTTGTTTATTTGGTAGGTAATCTTTCATCTGTTTGCTATCACTTATAATCACTAAAAATCTCTCTTTTGTAGTTAATAAACTTGTTTTTGTTTTATCTAAACCAGTGAGTTGGAATGAAGTGCATGGGAATCTTAGCTCAGGGTCAAAAGGTTGTTGCATATTCCTCTCCACATTGGGGGTGGGGTGAATTTTATGAGCTTACACTGTACAGTTCCCTGTGCAGCGTAAAATGGTATCATTTGGGGTTGATTCTCCAAAGGGGGTGTATGCCTGAGATGCCAGTCAGAGAGCCTGTGTGTAACTGCAGCTGGGTGTGTCCCTATCTATATGTATGCTGATGAAAGTGCACATTGGAGGACTTTGCAGGACACAGCAGCAGAGTGTGAGAGAGAGCCCAGGCTGGTGGGTCAGGGGCCTCAGTGGTACCCCAGTTCCAGGTGGCACCCCACGGGGGAACTCATCACAACTAGTTGCTGCAAGGACTAGCTATGACACTTGATTGACTCATTCTTTAATTAAACCAAAAAACTTCCCACAGAGATAGCTGACATTTGAGAAGTAATAAGCCAAGTATCAGTTTGAGACAGAGGAAAAGCACTGAAGGATCTCTCTTACTTCACTTGTGCCTTGGCCTAGAACTGCCAACGTGTGAGCTTCCCCTGCTGTTAACTGCCCCCCTGGAGCAAACAACATGTTACAAGAGTCTCCCATTAAGCTGCCAGGCTTATCATATTTGGATATTCTTGCACATTACAGCAGCTGAACCATGACCCACATGATCTAAAGGCAGCAGTTCTAAGAGGCTGGGAACTAACCAAGCAAGTGGGAGTGATGCAAAGCTCCTCTTCACTGGAAGGCACTATTTTGCACCACTATGCAAGGTTGTCTGATTTGTACCCAGATATTGTACGGATACAGCTCAAGATTGGCTCATGTCTGGACAGCCATTTCTTTCTGACTATGGTAGCTCGATTCATTCCTAGTCTATCCTGCAGAAGAGACCATGCCTAGATAAGGACACTGTTCAAGCCTTTTCTCAGGAGCTCCATATATGGACAGGCCAAGTTTTGGTACAGTAGGAGTTATGGCAGAGAGGTGAGAGGGTTGCAGAGCATTGCATCACAGATCATCATCATGGTAAATCCCAAAGGGATGTGGCATTCTTGCACATCGAGTGCCACCCAAAGGTGATCTGACTGGATATTCAGTTTCTTTCCATCACTGGCTGTTTTACTGCGCCACTGAAATTTTGGGTCCTGGATGTACTATCACTGGCCATATAGAAGCACATCTTGGTACAAATGCTTCACAATTCATTGGTCTTCCATTTTATTATTATGTCCATACCAAGAAAGCTGCTGAAACTGAACTAGCACTGATGGACACGGTTACTGGGTTTAGCTTTGAATATCCTAATTTCTGATCTTGTTCTGCTACTTAATATGGAGCTGCTGACAAGGATAATGAGAATCAAAGATGTCAAGCTGGTGTTCTTCAGCCTTCTGTGATCAGTACGTTCATGGCATGAGGATGTTTATACTGAAGTTGACCCAACTGTGAAATCTGATCAATTGTCCTTATAACTGAAATAACCAAGAGTTTCTCTGCCACTGAGGCAAAAATGACCAATGCAACCCTGTGAAATGAATAATCTGGTATTCTGCATGTTAGCGCCAAATGCATCATAAAGAGAGCTCCTTATTTCTGTCCTCTAAAAACTAAAACAAATTTGTTAGTCAATGAGATCCCTCTAGAAGAATTTTTAGCTCAGGGGATTCCAGAAATCTGTGATATAATTCACAATGCATGATACACCAAGTAAGGAAGTTTACATAGAGAATTTATTTTTCCATTTAAAATACTGATCTTATAAATAATATATGTGAATTGGTATGCAGTGAATGATGCTGTACACAGAATATCAACAGTAAATAAAGCCTGTTTTCTTAAAGGGAAACTGGAAGCCATTTAACAGCAGCCACACAGTCTACTGCTGAAATGAGCGTAAGCTGGAGGTGCTTCAGTCATGGAATATAGCTTCTCAATTCAGGGTGTTGCTGTGTGCACAGGGTCACACCCCAAACAACTCCATTTTCAAAAACAAAGCATTGTAATGCCCTATCAGCTCCCCACAGCACTTGTAACCAGGGATGGGCAAACCTCAAAACGTTCAGAAGTTCAATTTGCATGAGTAGGGTCGTTTCCAAACCTTCAGAAGCCTGCTGTATTGGCTGGAATAACACAAGAAGTGGCTCTCACACAGGACTGCCAGCACTCCATGTTCCAGGGGGGCCAGAGTTACCCCCAAAACAGCCAACTTTGAAGTACATTTAGGCTTCTGACCAATAATCAAAAACCCAGCCTCACAAGGAATAGGCACAGACACTGAGCCACCAGGGTGATGAGTGCACAATCAGAACGTGAGTAAAACAGAGAGGTTGCATGGTGAAGTTGATTAGGTCGCACTCATTGGCCATATAAAAAGGTGGTAGAATTATTCTACCATAGACAAAATATTCTCACTGGTTTCTCAAGTCACTACAGGAGAACAATGGTGCAGCTATAACCCCAGTGAGGGGGCTATTTCTCCACCACACCAAACCAGCAGCATGATTCCGTGTCCTTTGGCTTTGTAAGTCTATGTAGAGTGCTACCAGCGTTCACCACTCTTTACCGTATCCGAACAGTGCCAAAGCAAACCAGAAAGCACCTGCCCCAAGGAGCAAACAGTCTAAAGACACAATAGGGACAACCAAGGACAGCAAGATAATGGACACAGACTGCCAAACAGCATGTGCTCATCACCAGAGGAACGTAGCTTTCAGAAGTCTATGTAGGGGAAGGAAGTTCTGAGTGGAATATCACCGCTGCAGGGATGAGGTCATAGAAGTCCAGTCCAGGACTTCACTCTGTCACAAAGGAAAGAATTAGCTAACAAACCCCATGCTAGTGACAGGCAGGGAGAGGCGCATAGTCCAACATTTACATTGCTTAATTCATTTTGAATAATTCATTAGCAAGCCCTTTTCACCTCCGACAGTCACAGGTAAATTCCAGGCTGATGTTTTGTGCCTCTCTCTAGCAGCACCAGAGAGATTTAATCTGTTTATCAGTCACTAATTAAATCTTCCAGAGTGAATAATTTGTTGAGATTAGTTTGCATCTTTTTGGATGCAGATTCACCTCTGGAGTATTATATTGTTTTCTGCATTCTTTATTAATGCGGTATGTGGATATATTAAATACAAGTATTTTTAACCCTTCCCTTCTGTTTAGGTGTACTGGCAGTGGCAGATTTTCCCAGTACAGTCTGTGATCCAGGATAATGTGGGGGTGTCTCATGCAGCCTGTTACCACTGCAGGTGATTCCTAGAAGCTGAAACAGCCACGCTCAGAAGCGTATTACTCTTTGAGCTCAGACATTAAGAGCAACATATGGGACCACATGATTGTGGTGACACAGTCCAGATAGTTGAAATTTTTGCTATCCCATGTGACTGCAGGGAGATCTTCATGATCACCTGAAGGCCACCTTTTGCCTCCAACATGGTGGGGAACCTGGTAGTGGCTTGAACCTGCCATTGTCAGAGTGGAGCTATTCTCGGTGCCCTAGAAACTGATTTCAACAGCCCTTTGTGATGCATCATTAGCCACTGTGACAGGCCTTTGCCAGGGTTTTCACCAGAAAAAGAAGTGTCTTCTTAACTCAAGTTAGCTAGTACGAGGTAAAATCCTAGTGAAGACAAGGCAGTTTGTAGTTTTCCATGAGTTAACAAGGTCAGGGTAAACCTTCACTTACATCATAGTCTTTAACTTGACCTATTAATTCACATGAAAACTAGCAACTGCCTTGTCTACACTAGGACTTTACCTGCGCTAGCTAACTTGAATTAAGAAAACACCCTCTTTCCTAGTGAAGACACACCCTTTGAAGGTCCTGGCAAAGGGTGTTTGGGGGCCACCTGTTAGAGGTACCAACACCAGGCCAGAAGTGGAGCCAAAAATCTGGTCTGGAGTGTGTGATCTCCAGAGATCCACCCTACCACAAGAAATTAGCTAGGGAAAGAGCTGCCTGTTGCTCTCGCAGTAAGACGGTTCTAAATGGGTGGGTTTTGCTTTCCTGAACAGATGGAAAAGGGAGAAACAGAAGAGGGATGTGGGCATATGTAAAGTGAGAGGGGGATATGGTGGGAGGAGGGGCAGTGGATACATGTATGTAGCATGGGTGACTGGTCTATATTGTTTGACCTACAAAACTGCTGTCTCCTGCTGAAATAAGTGGATTAAGCTTTTGTTTATTGTTTTCTTTGCATCTTGTTAACTGTTATGTTTGCTAAAACAAAAGTTTTATGTATAAAATGCATGGGGTCTTTTCCCCACCACCGCCTTCTCCCTTCCAATTCTGGAACATTCCTGGCCAGCATGGGAGGGGCTAGTTTTAGGTTTATTAGCCTCTGACTCCAACAGTAAGAAATAGGTGGATGTGTACAGAAGGGCCAGGTCTTTATGAGGGGCAAACACAAATCCGCTTTTCCCCCACTGAGTTTCGTAAGCCCTAAATGAAAATAACCCAATTTTTCCCACTGCTTTCATTTATGGCACATCAGGTCCAAGGAGTGAAAGTCACCTTCATCCACTAAAAACATATTTAAGTTTTTATTGCTATAAGGAAACAAACACAGCAGTCACTGCAGTGGCCTTTTGCTGGACTCTGATCGCCACTCCCAGATAAATAATAATAAAAGCACTCGGCACATTCCATCTTCAAAACCATTAATTCAGCCCCACAATACAGCCTGTCATACAGACAAGCAGCAGCACGTCCATTTTGCAAATGGGTTAAACAGAGGCAGGAAAGTGACTTACCTGCTCCTACAGAGGGAGTCAGTTACACTGCCAGGATTGGAGCTCTGCGCTGCACAGATCAAACCCTTCGCTCATCTGCCAGCACAGAAAGATTGGAATAGATGAGAGTTGTGACATTAGCTCTGGAGTGCACTCCTAGCCCTCTCTCATGAAGGACACTATAGCTAGCAAATGGGAGAAGTCAGGAGATGGGCAAGCATCTTAAGGATCCATTATGCCTGATTTCTGGCCTAACTGTACTTTTACACTAGACTTGCCGGAGTTTGTGTTCCTTTCGATTTTCCTCAGAGTTTGACTTTCAATTTTTAAAAGCTGTCTTTTTGTCTTATCTGCCTCTTTTATTGTTTTTTAGCCCTGGGGCAAATTTTTTTTGTTTGGTCCTCTTACTGGTTTTTTTGGGGTTTTTTGCAGGGGGTATGTGTGTATATATATATATACACACACATCTATATACACCATCTATTACTTTTTTGTAAAGCTTTCATGCAGCTTGCAGGCCTTTCACTTGTGACTGTTCCTTTTAATTTTTGTTTAACTGGCTTCCTCATTTTTGTGTGGTTTCCCTATTTGAAGTTAAATGCTACTGCAGGGGTGGTGGTTGTTTTTTGTATTCTCCTCCCCAAACCAGATGATAAATTTAATTACTATTACTGAGTGGCTCGGCTATACTCCCCTCGTTGATTTTATTCCCTTTTTGTCATGCTCCCTTTCCACTGTGTTGCCTGCCTTCATTTTTTATTTATTGCACTTCACCCCATTACGATTTCTCTCTGAAAAGATTTTATCTGAATGCTGCAAGCTCACCTCTCTCCTGACCTGCTGCTAAGAATTGATGGACAGCAGTCCTCATTATTTTATAGTCACTCTTTACTCAGAGAAGCTTCATTGTGAGAGAGAGAGCACACATCGGTGGCTGGAGGAGGGGAAGGGATTTGTCTGTCAGTGCACTAAAGTCTTCTGCAGTGGAGAAAGCTAGTACTGATCAATTATTCCCTTCCACCAGAAAAATGGGGCCAACTTCCGTGAGGGAGTCAGTACACACTGCTTCAGTGGGCCCTTCTATTCTACTCAAGAATCTCTCTGGAAATGTTAAACACAGCCAGTTAAATTCATCACTCATAAGAACAACCACACTGGGTCAGACCAAAGGTCCATCCAGCCCAGTATCCTGTCTGCCAACAGTGACCAATGCTAGGTGTCCCAGAGGGAGTGAACGTAAGTGATCTCTCTCCTGCCATACATCTCCACCCTCTGACAAGCAGAGGCTAGGGACACCATTCCTTACCCATCCTGGCTAACAGCCATTAATGGACTTAACCTCCATGAATTTATCCAGTTCTCTTTTTAGTTCTCACTTCCATGATTTAACATCTAGGGTAAATTTAGCCCAACAGGCCATTTTCAAAGAGGCCCCAAGTCAACTTCTAATAGTCAGGGTTCTATTTTGTGCACCTATGTTTTTGCTCACAGAGTAGGTTTAGAAGCATATTATTTTAGAATTATTTAGAAGCATAAAATTTAGAAGCATACACTGCATCTGTTTACGAAGCGGGCCAGTGCTCACCATCAGAATGATTGGGCCAAGAGACAACTGGGCATGAAAAATTGTCTAGGCACAGCTGTGGTTGGATCACATTTTCCCCACAATATGACAGGGAGATTCTGACAACATGGCCTAGTGTATTTTAGAGAAGGTACCAAACTGAGTGTCCCCAGAGAGCGTCCCATTTAGAACTCCTGAGTCAAAAGCCTGGCATACATTACACAGAGCCATACAAGAGAGTGAAAAAGCCAAGAGAAATCTTCAGGACTCGGTCAGGGAAAACTATGTGAAACAACAAGATGTCACTTTTAGCCCTCTGAAACCTTATGACATGGTATTTCTCTAAATGAGCAAATTGCCCAGTAAAATGTGAGAGACTGCGCTTCCATTCATATTTAGTGATTCTCAGGCAAATCAGTTACACTCCTGGAGAAGGCAGACACAACTGAAGAGAGTACTGCTAGGTATAATGAGAACTAAAGAAGAGAAACACAGCTGTGCTGTGCAAAGTGACACAGTGAGACACCTATTAGAGGCAGGCACTTTCCCCTAGATTACAGCAAAATATATGCAGTAATATTGCAGCGCCCGGTCCAGACCATTTAGCTGCACAGTTAGGCTATTAAATATGCATTTCTATGTAACGGCAGAAACATGTGCCAAAAGGAGAATAAAAACAACATAGGTGCGTGATGTTCCCAGCATCAAGGTTGCCGGCCGAGTAGGTTTCCACTCTACTGTATTTATTTTAAACAGGTATAGATCAGCAATACCAAGCAGATGGTTGCTTTGAACATAATATAAGCACTTATGGCTGCTTTTACTCAGGGAAAAAAATAAAGTAAGCAGCTCCAATGGGCCATCTGTTTCTTAATTTTAAAGTAAAGGGCAAAGAGAGCTTTGAGATCCTAGCAACTATATCCACAGCCTACCCATTATTATTAAACCATCAGCATTAGTAGTTTGCTCCATGCCATTTTGATTTGATATATTCCTGCACAATGCCTGAACATCACAAATGATTATTCCAGGTGTCACAGCAAACATCTCGATAGAATATTTCCTCCTTAAACCCAGAAAGCTTTATTTGCAAACCCACAACTGACCAGTAGCTGTGATGAAAAGCTTAGGTTGGCTCTGTGCCTAGTTACGCACACACAAAGAAGAGGAGAATTCAGCTACAGTGGGGATATGTTGGAAATTGGAGTTCAGTGGCAGGATTCGCTGATGGAGCTACATAATTGTGGGTCCATACATAATATCCCTCCTCTGGCCCATCCTTGTCTTGCCTCCTAAAAGGTCCTCGCTTTTAGGTTATGGGGAGATCATCCCAACCCACATGCAACAGGAGCACTCCATTCAGGGACTGCCACATGGCCAAGAGGTGGCAGGATCTTCCCTTTGGTAATCTCAATTAACTGGAGCGTTAGCACACAATTTCTCCTGTTAGGTTCCTGAAGTGTGACACACAACATAATTACTCATCAGATATCTCAGCCTCATGATGTGAGGCACACAACTACATGTGCAAGACAGAATTTCCAAGGTTACCTGAGCTTTCTTCTCCAGGCTTTCCTTTTTCTTTACAAAGTGTGTTTATATAGACACATTTCATAGTAGATGTGCAAGGAAGATTAAAATATCTAATTCACCTCACTAGGCACAGGCATTTAAAGCAACCTTATTCACTTGCCCATCTAGTAAAAACCAAATTATATGAACTACCTCACTGACTGAGAATGCATGTGTCCCTGATATTTTGAACCAATTTTTCAATTAGCCTCCTTTTGTTGGTGCAAGCTGCACTCATGATACCTGTGCACTGGCAGGTGAAGTCCTGCGTCTCTGACTACCCAACTGAGAGTACAAGTCAGATACTTGGAGGCAGAAGTGCTACAATTTATGTATGCAAATCACTCTGTGGATCCAAAAATGAGAACAGAAGCTGGGCCTCAGCCCTTTGGAAAACTGACTCTCTAGTATACAAAAATGCAATAAAAACAAAACCGAAATGCATTCCCATTAAAGTGATGAGCAAAACAATGGACAGTGTGACCAAACGAGCCTCTCTCTATAAGGAGCATTGTGGGCCTGTGTGACGAACTGGGACTGTTCTTAATGTTTCCCCTGAATACTGTGTTGATGCCTCAGTGTCCCCTAGGCAGTTCTTAAGTATCTAGGTGGTGGAATAAGGGTGTGTGATTGCTGCAGAGGAAGGGGCCAGTGCACCTAAATGCCTGGCACTCTGTCTCCTAGCAACTGATGGCCTGGGCCCCTCC
>NC_133775.1:107468051-107558392 GCF_003597395.2 Chelonoidis abingdonii | reverse complement strand
AACTGAATGGCCAACAGTGTGCTGGCATTGTGGTACAGGAAACATCTGCACAGCGGTATGGGCTAGACCCTCCCAAGACCAAGATGGGAGATTCCACAAAGGTTGTGGGAATAGAAGGGTTAAGATTCTGTGGGACTTCCAGATCCAGACGGACCAGGCAGGTACTGCCAATCAACCAGACATACGTGGTAATAGACAAGGACGCAGAGACAAGCAAGTGCGGATAGATACTAAGCATGCCAAGTGACAGCAACATCAGGAAGAAGGAATATGAGAAGCTGGAGAAGTACCAGGGCCTGAAAAGGGAACTAGAGAGGCATTGGAAAGTGAAGGCCAAAGTGGGTCCCAGTGGTGGTAAGGAGCACTCGGGGCAGTGACTCCTAAGCTGGGTGAGTGGCTCCAACAGATCCAGAGAACAACAATCAGAGCTCTCTGTCCAGAAGAGTGCAAGTGCTAGGAACATCACGCTATAAGATACCTGCGCAACCTCAAACTCTCCAGGCCTCTGGTAGAGGACCGGGTTGAGGAAGACCATACCACCCATAGGGGTGAGGGGAATTTTTTTTTTATATATATAGTAAATATATAATACTACACACCACACACCAAAGACCAAACACGTGTAAAGGAAAATAAAAGCCTGCAGACAAAAGCTCAGGTAAACCTTAGGAAAATTTCCTCTCTTTTCACCATGTAAATGTGTGTTTCACACACATGAGAGCTAGAAAGTTCGGAAGAGTAATTATATTTGTGTCACATTTCAGGAGAAAAATTTGCATCCATAAATAATTTTTTGTGGTTAGATTTTTTAAACTGCATTATTGCTGGCAGCGATAAGTAGTTTAGTATTGTCTAGTGCGACCTGAGTATGGGTGACAAATCAGACGCGTATATGTAATTAGTATAAGGTTTAGAGTAAACTTTGAGTACTAGTCAATATGGGCATTAAGAGTTAGTATTGAGTGTCATCGACTAGTTAATGTGTCGAAGACAGCAAATCGAGCGACAGGGTAGAGTCACCGGTTTTCAACACGGTATGAGAAGCTCTTGAGTACTTAGGGTGCACATTCCGCACTCCTTCCACCTTGTTTATCTAGACCTCATCTTCCAATTAACAGCATGATTTTTTGGAGCTGGCGATTGCGAGTTCTCTTACATTATGGATTCTGTTAGAAGGCGCAGGGTCATACTAATTCTGAGGGCCAGTTTGGTGTAGTGGACATGTCACACGTGTCAATGGAAGCCTGCGTAAGTGTCCTGGATGCTAGTCTTGCCAGATAATTCTGTTTATAGACACTTTATTTGCATTGGGCATTTTGGAGTGACCGCGTGAGCTCACCCCTTGGCCTGCCATTTCGTTTCGTCAATTAGAGAGACAGGGTTTCTGGCATTCACTCTACAGGCGAGTCTTTGCTGGCAAGTCACGTCCTACGAATTTCTGCTGATGCTAAGCCACCGAGTGGTGAGCAGGGTACCGGACAAACCGGAATGATGGCACTCCACTGAACCAATCCAAAAGGCCTAGAATAGGTGAAGCACTGTCAAGCAACAGATTATGAACCCTCACATACTGCGAAATAGCCGGTCGCGAGGTTTGAAGGCAGACACTTATATGTGATAAACAACTACCTAGAGCACACGTGATCCAAAATAGGGCATGATGAAGGAGCTACCATCAGACGTATATAGCCTCCTAGTTTAACAAAGACTTGTTATTCCAAGTATAGAAAGTAATTTAGCATAGGTACCTGATTAACAGTTTTATATATGTGCAGAGCTGTTTGGTCCGCCTTTTAAAACGAAGGGCTTTCGGGTTATGGGAGACTCTCGGACTTACTTGTTCAAATTAATGCCGCTTTCGACCATGAATAAGAGATGTGTGGAGCGCTCAGATCAGTTGTTCCCCTTAGCGCAGTTTCTTAAGATGTATTTCTTAATGGTTGGTAATTAAGGGTGTTGTGTTTGCTTAGCCATGAGGGATTATGGGGGCAGTGCTCCTAATGTTCCTGTGCCAGCTTTGTAATCTGTCTCGTAGCCAACTTAGATTGTTGCCTGGGCCTCCCGAGCAAAGTGTGTCGTAGGCTTTGATAAGGATGTTTGCGACAAAAGAGATAACAAAGTGACCACTACAACTCTGTGACCGGTGAAAGGGGCGAGAGAGAGGAGGGGCTTGGATGGGGGTATTGGTGAGGTCTTGGAGCTTTTGCTTGCGGGATTCGGTATGGAGTGAATAAGGCGGTCTGGTCAAACTGACTTCCCCAGAATGGACCCAAGCCGATGGAGTTTCTAGTTGCTGTAATACAACTCTGTTTTTTTAGACCACTGTGCATGTCTCAGAATAAACCTCTGTTTTTACTGGCTGGGTGAGAAGAATCACATCTGACTAAAGCGAGTGGGGGTAGCAGGACCTGTGGCTATTCCCCAGGACCCCGCTGGGGGGGCTCGCTGTGGGAAGCGCACGGAGGGAGGCATAGGATCTGAATGCTTTCAGGAGAGACGCCAGGAGGTGAAGACGTGTGGAGCTTCTTGCCCTGACAAGTCTGTCCAAGGGGAAGGAAGGACTCCCCAAGTCCCTGCCTGGCTTTGTGGGGAGCGGTTCAGAGGCATTGCCGGGAGACTACCGTGACAACTTCTCTCCCCCGCTTATCGAGACCAGAACTGAGCCAGGCACTCCAGCCCAGTGACCTGGGAAGTTCGAATCCACCAACGTTCCATGATGATGACCCCAGCATCTCTTCCGCATAATCCTTAGGTGTGAGTACACCCAGGACAGTCCACCAGTCTCAACACGCCCTCACTATTGCTGAGTGTGCTTGATGGCAAACTATGCAGGCCGCATGTGGGAAGATGTATGCGGACTTGAACCCTTGTTGCTACCATCGCCAATACTCAAGGGTCTTATCCACCAGCACTCTGGCTACGATTCGGGCTTCTTAGTTAAGAGGCCCCATCTTGGCACCTTGCCAGCTCTGGGGCTTGGCAGCCGCTCCCCCCCTTGTGCCACAGATACAACACTCTGAGCCGTCCCACCATTACACTTTCCAGCTTTATTGTCAGTCCCACCAAATCCTTGAAGGCAGCCTAGCACAACCTCTTAACACTCTATGGGAACATGTTCCCCCAGGTATGGGCTAAAGAGATGCACAAGTATCAGTGGTCTGGCCAGGGCCAAGTTCTCCCATCCCCTCAGCTTGTTAGAATCTCCCAGGGCTAGGCAGGAGGTCGGCATCGACCCACTGTACCTGGCTAAGCTTCTGCTAGCCCACAAAACCGATCATAACCTGTCTACGCTTGGAGGAATCAGCCCACGGGTGAGAGCACATGAGACTGTAAAAAATCGGGATTGGAATCACATCTAAAAAGCCAAGCACGTCCTTGACCTCATCTGTCAGAGATCTGGGCTATCTTTCCCGCAGTGGATACTGAAACCAGGGAACACACAATGATGGCGAGATATGGATCCACCTGCAGGGAACAAGATCCCAAGGGGGTCGTATCCCCCCATTTTTCCTACCATCTTCCCTTCGATCCAGAAGGGTCCCAACAGAAACAATCACTATCCTCCCATCCAGACAGCGTTTGAGAGGAGAAGAAAAAAAAGCCCTGTTGGGATTCCCTGGGGGACACACCACTGCCTCGCCGAATATCACCCACCACCAGTTTACTTTCCCCTTGGGGAGCCCATTCGCCGGTACCATCAGACAGCAAGAATCCTCTTCCTGCAGGAGATACTGTCCTGCAGACCATTCCAAAAAGGGGGTTTGCAGCGCGTGGCCAAGCAAATATCCCCCTCAGAACTTCTCAAAAGGAGAAGGAATCCTTCACAGCTCAGTCACTGGGATTAACACAGCACTGCTGGAAGCGGAAGTGGGGACCAATGCTCCACTGCGCTGGCTGGGCCTGGGTCACAGGCCCCCTGAGCCTTGTCCCTGGAGTGCCCTCACCTGGCTGGTAATATCAGCTTCCGCAGCAGCACTCTGGACCAAGGCAAAGACTGGTTGCAGCCGACCACTGCCCGGCTTCGGGTGTCCCCGATAATACCCCATACCACTCAGCTGGGGTCTCAGCTACCCAAAGCCGCACTCAGCACTCGCCTCTTGCTGTCCCCAGTGGGGGCAGGCAGGACTCAACACACATTGTTTTGGTCACAGCAAATCAGAGAGCCAGAGTGAGAACCCACCTCTCCGAGTGCTAGAGGGGGGGGCGGAGGGAGCATCTCTCCCATCCCCCTCAGCCACAGGGGCGGTTTACAGGTAGCGCAGTTATCCTGAGACCCAGCAGCCCCATCCCACTGCCAGCCAGGATCATTATGCATTTTTCAACACTGACCATCATATCCCACCCTACGCCAATTAGTTCCCTGGATTCAAATTTCCAACCCTCGGGAACCTTACAGGAGGCAGGGCCTAGGATCCTGTCCGACAAGAGGACCAACAGTCACAACCCAAGCGGGGACCTCCCCAGGCCGATATCACACCTGGAGAACCCACCAATGACCAGCCAGTCCGAAACCACAATCCTGCGTCTGCACAGAGGATCTGGGGCCATAAGGTCAGGCAATGGAGGGAGGCTTCACCCACAGGGACTCTTTAAACACACCAGGTCCTCTAACAGCGCCCTCAGAGCATCATGAGGCTTGCAATCCACACAGTTCTCTCCTGTCCAGGGGTCTCGCCCCCGCAAGGCAGTTCCCACTGACCCCCTGGGCAGCCCCTATGATTCTCTTCCGCTACCCAACACATCAGTCAGTTCACATGCGGCTGCTATCATCTACGCTCAAGCTTTTCTCACAGCTCGATCTTGCTCTCATCTTCAGCTCCTCTCGTAGCGCTCTTCGCGGGCTCTGCTCCATCCCATCTGTCTCCCGATTAACCCCTGATGGAGAACTACATCAGTAGAAGACCTCAGTCTGGTTCGAGGAGACCAGACTCTCGGGGGTGCCTGGGTGCTGCTCACAGGCTGCCCCCAGATCCCTTGTGCCCTTGGGTCAGGAAAATCTGCTCAACTCAGAGCGGCTCCTTACTCTACTCCAAATGCACGATTAACTGTGCCTAGACTAGGAGTGAGCCTTACCCCATGCGTAACCTGCATCTTTGTTCACAGGATCACAATCACAAATGTCCTTCTTAAGGAAGATGTAGATTAAGGACCATCACTATCAGAGATCACTGTTCCCACGTGGACTCTGGGAACCACAAGAAAGGGCCTGTGTGCTCTTGGCTCACCCCATAGGTTTCCAGGCAGAACCGCTGGTAGTGCCCAGCCCCTTCTCGTTGGTTCACTACACACTACCATCTTTGCCAGGGATTTAGGCTGCAAAAGACTCACTCCGGCCCTTGGGAACTGCTCTGCAATCCCCCAGAGGGAGAACCAGGGAACCCCTGCTACTGGCAAAAAAATCCTTCTCTCTCACCAAGGGTCGAGCGGCAAGCTCCTTCCTCACCCTGAAGACACTATCCAGTACACTGCAGTCCTCAGGTACCGAAACAAAAACACAAAAATCACAAAAACACGAAAAACATCACAAAAAAAAATACCAGAAGACCAGTTACTAAACTAACCAACAGTCTGTCTCGTGGTACACAGAATTACACACTTTCCAGAGGTTAACACTGCCCCCTGAAACATCCCCTTTCTGAGGCCTTCAGACACGCCTGGTCACTACCTTATCACACACAACCTTTAGTTTTACTCTCACACTATACTCCCACAGTTACTTACTGAGCAAGAAGCATCATTCACGGGGAGGAGACAGTTAACATATATCCCACTATCTTATTATCTACTGTCCACAGTTATTGATACGGAGATCCCTGGGCACGCCTGGAAACAGCTCCCAACAAAAGCCAGCAAGGACTCCTGGGAGCCTCCTCTCCTTGGAGCAGAACGTGTTACAAGATGGCAAGAAAGCTCACACCTCCTTGCACCATCACCACTGGGTCTCTCCTTGGAAGCAAATTCAGCAATCCTCTGCCCCCATGAAACCGTGCGCTTCCCCACAGGCGTAGACCCACCCCACGGGTCCTGGGGAAGCCCAACAGGGTCCTCGCACCCCCACACTTCAGCAGTCAGATAAAATTACTTTCACGAAAACCAGCAGTAATATATACAGAGGTTTAATTCGATGAATGAACAAGGGTCTATAAAACAAGAGGCTTGTAGATACAGCAAAACTGGAACCCCCGTGGGTCATTCTGGGGGTCAGATGAGAACCGACCCACCAGAGTCTGCAACTTCACATCCTCGTCCCAGCCTCACAGACCACAACCCCCTCCAGCCCTCCTCACTGCTTCAGAAAAACCCCATTTCCCGGAAAAAGACAGGAGGTACCTGATTCTTTAGTACGCCAAACACAATCAGAAAATGGCGACTTTGCAGGCACCTGATCTCTTTGTCGCCAACACCTTCAGCTGGCACCTTTGCAGGGGAGGGGCCCAGGCCATCAGTTGCTAGGAGACAGAGTGCCAGGCATTTAGGTGCACTGGCCCCTTCCTCTGCAGCAATCACACACCCTTATTCCACCACCTAGATACTTAAGAACTGCCTAGGGGACACTGAGGCACCAACACAGTATTCAGGGGAAACATTAAGAACAGTCCCAGTTCATCACAGCCTGTTTTAAAAGGGAGGGTATTGCAAACCAGCCTCCGGTCTATAAATAAATGTTCAGGTACCTGCAAATTAATTTTATACTTGGAAAAATTTTTTTAAAAAAGAGCATATCGCTGAGTGTCTTAGTCATTCTCGTATTTTGAGTGGGTAGTTTTTTTCACATAAGTGTTTTTCCTTCAACCCCAGCTATTTCTGCAGTGAAGTCATAATCTGTGTTTTCACTATTGCAGCCTTTTGGCATGGCAATGGTAGGAATGCCACCACGGCAGCATCACAGAATTCTGCAGAAGATAGCCTGTGAGAATGCAAACCTCTATGGACAAAGAGGTGAGTCACCCAATCAAAGCCCTGCAAAAATTCAATTATCTCTGCTCCAGGGACACTGAGATGCTTGACACTGTCCCACTACAAACTGATTGAGAAACCTGCCTTAAGCAACCATGTAAGAGAGCAATAAAAATCTGCTGCTTATTGGAAATAGGTTTCCTAATAAAGGTGGAGGAGGATTGTACTAAAAGAGCTAGATGAGGTGACTCTACCCTGTCTCTGTTTGTGTCTCCCTAAATATCTGCACTTATAATTAGAGCAATTAGTAGTAGTTAAACCTTATTATTCGATTTGCACAGGTACTTAGACATCTAACTACTATTTGCTGCCACAATTAATTGCAGGTTTAAAAAAATTCAGACAAAAAAAATTATTTATGGATGCAAAATTTCTCCTGAAATGTGACACAATATAATTACTCTTCCGAACTTCTCAGCCTCATGATGTGAAACACACATTTACATGTGAAGAGAGAATTTCCAAGGTTACCTGAGCTTTTGTCTGCAGGCTTTTATTTTCCTTTACAAAGTGTGTGTGTGTGTGTGTATATATATATATATATATATAAAAAAAAAATTCCCCTTCGTCACCCTATGGGTGGTATTGTGTCTTCCTCTACCTGGTTCCTCTACCAGAGCCTGGGAGTTGAGGGTTCTACGCGCGGGTTCTTAGCTGTCCGAGCACTTTGCACTCTTGGGCAGAGTTCTCTGATGTTGTTCCTAGGTTGTTGGAGCCATACCCAGCTTAGGTACAGTCACCGCCGATGTGCGCTCTACATCGCTGGCACACTTTGGCCTTCATTTTCTCACTCCTCTCTGTTCCTCTTTCAGGCTCGCTCGTACTTTCCAGCGGCGGATAAGCTTGTCTCTATTCTTCTTCCTTGCTGTTTGCTGTCCTTGGCACTGCTGGACTATATCTTCCGCACTGCTGTCTTCTGGTCCCTTGTCTGTATTACCATCGAGGTTGGTTGCTCTGGCGTACCCTGCCTGTCCGTTGGATCTGGATGTCCACAGAATCTGCATTCTTTCTCCACAACTTCTGTGGAATCCTTCCATCTGGTATCTGGCAGGTTTAGTGCTTCGCTGTGCGATTGTCCTGCATACAGTCAATGCCAGACCACTTGGTTGTGCTTTCGTGTTGTGTTCCTGTGCCTGCCGTCTTACATTTCTGCCTATGTGTTTGGATCTGTCTTGGGCCCTGTCTGCTACAGTCTGCCCTTGGGTCCTCTCTAGTCGTTGTATGACCCTGTTCAATGGATTTGGTGCTCAGTTTCCTGTGTGCTATGATCAGTGCCTCTTGCGTCTTTTTCAGCCCTTTCCGCCACTGTAGGATTTCCCTATTCGCACTCGCTATCTGTCGCTGGTTACTCCCATTGCGAAGGTACGGTCTTGTCTTGCATGGACTTCTCTGCTTAAGGTCTTCCTGCCATGTTCTGCGTGCCTAGGGCTTCTCTCATGTCAGCTAATTTTGGGGGCATTTATGTGTCATGGATGTTGCCAGGGTTTCGCCGACAGCGGCTCTTGTTCGCTCCCAGCGCCAGTCGCGGCCTTCTATTCGGGTGCGTCGGAGCTATACGTGTCTCTGGGCTTTGGCTTAGTGGAATCGCGTGTGAAACCTCCGTGCTTGTGGTCGCGGACTTCTGGACCATCTAGTCATCGGCAGCTTCCATTCTCGCTTTGCCAGCTGCTCACCCTGGCAGGATCATGGTGGATTGTTGGAATGGCGTGGATTTGTTCGTTCCTACTGGAGCTGTCTGCAGGCGTTCGTTCTGGTCGGTACTTGGGTCTGTGTTTCCTTGCCCTCATGTGGTTCTGCCCATCGTTGCTTGTCGCGGAGCGCCAATGGTATTGTAGTGGTCTTGTTGTCTGTAGTGGGCGCTGTCGGGTTACGTCCCGCATCGCAGTTGACCTACTTGCCCTCCCTCTCCTGCTACCTCCGGCCTACTGCAGCTTTCTTCTGCGCGTCTGTGATCATCCTCGTTATACTCCTTTGATACGCCGTCAGGCTGGGATTTAGGAGATCGTGTCTGTTCATTCTTGACTACGTTGATGTCATCCTGTACAGGAGTGGCTGAATGGTAGTTCCATCTGCACGCTGTACCCATTATTCCAGTCCTGGCTGGGGGGTTTAAGCCTATGCAGCACAGCGGACAGTGCATCACCTTGGTATGGCCGCACTTGATGGCCACTTGTGCAGCTGCTTGAGTTGACTTCGCGGTCCACTGGGTCGTTGGGAGGGTCTTCATGTCCTGTTGACTTTGTATACGCGCCTAGACTTCACAATCCGATCGTGTGCGGGCATTGGTCATAGGCTTTCTGTTAGTCATCCACCGGCGTGCTCGGCCTGGTCTGTCTAGACCTGTGATTGCTCGTATCTATGAGCAACTGGTGTGTTCCCAAATTCCTTCTGAGCTGTGCTCATGTACTGGCCCAATATGTCCTTGTTGTTGCGGCTATGATGCCTGATGGTCTTTCTTGTTTTGTTGGGGGCGGTTATTGGGCCGGTTCTGTCCCCTTGCAGGGGTCTTTCATGATCAGCACTGTCCTTCCTTGTGTTAGCCAGTTTGGGTGGGCGCCTGCTGCTAGCAGCTGGTTCATCTGGTGCTAAGCGTCATGCACTGCTGTTAGTTTCTTTAGCCGTAGGTGTGGATCAGTCTGGTCCAGTGCTTCATGTTCTTGACCCGTGCTGAGGTCTTTCTATGATGGTGACATGGTTTCTGTTCTGGAGATTGCTGGCTCAGGTCTGCAGCCACTTTGCACGGTGTTATGGTCTTCTCTTTCTCCCATTTGTTCTTCAGTACTGTTTCTTTCTGCTGCTGTGGCTCTGCTGTTATTGTATGCAGTTGGGGTACACCTTGGATGGTTCTTTGGGAACGGGCATTTATTTTTTGGCCTTGCTTCTCTAGTGTATCTCCTGAGCTGGTAGCCTTGTTTGGCAGTCTTAGGCTTCGATGGAGTCAGGCCCTTGTATTTTCAGTAGCCAGTCTTATCTTATCTCTTACTCCTTCTAGGTTCCACCAGTGACTAACTTCTCTCCGAGTCACCTTGTCTTATCCTCAACTCATTTTCCAGGGTGGTATTACATGCTTGTTCTCTTGATTGTGTAGCCAGCTACTCCAGGGTATACAGAGGCTGTGTGCGTATACCAGTTCATTGGTTTGAGTTAGGGTGGTAGTAGGGTATGTCATGAGAACTCTATTGGCATCTTCTAACACTACTTCTGATGGATCTTCTCACTGAGCCTTGTAATCGTCTCAAGGATTGATGTTGCTAGTTTCTCCTTGATCTTATGCCCATATCAGCTGCTGGGCTCGCAATGGAGGGGTGGCAGTGGAGTTTTAGCTTCAGGTGGGGCTGCACTCCATGTTTCTTCCAGGTCTCTTGAGTCTGGGGTGTATGTTGGAGTTGGTCTATCTCAGCCATGAGAGCAGCTTCCTCTTCTACTGTTGAAGCATTGGGTACTAGCTGTTCTCAGTAAGTGTGGATGTAGGTCTTTGTCCATCCATAGTCCCTCATACATCCCTCATTAGGTCTACGTTTGTAGTAGCATTCTTCCATCCAGGTTCTCTTGTCTCCTCATGAATGGTTTGTTCCAGTAGCCCACTTCGTCAGATTGTCCTGGTTCCTCACACTGTGCATGGACTTGTTAACTCCGGGCGACGTCCGAGCCGCATGACTCTCCTGTTATGTCCTCTCATATTCTGAGGTAGGCAGGTGAGATTAGGGGGTCTTTTGCCCAAGGACCCTACTGGAAAATTGGGTACACAACCGGGATTTGAACCCCGATCTCTCGATCAAAGGGACGCGCTCTTAACCTACGCTATCCAGTTCCAATATATATGTACTGTGGACAAGTTCCTCCTCTACCTTGGTGGGTACCTGCGCTTATTGCAGAATTTGTTACTCAGTGTCTCCCCACTGTGTGGATCTACCTCTTCTGTGTTGATCAGGAGTTGGGAGGTTGGGGAGAACCCGGGCCCGCCTCTACTCCGTTCAGCCCCGGGCCTTGTGGATTTGCAGCTGTCTATAGTGCCTCGTGTGACAGCTACACCTCCCTGGGCTACTTCCTCAAGGCCTCCTCCAAACACCTTCTTTTCCTCCCACGACCTTCTCTGTCTGATAACACTTGTACTCCTTAGTCCTCCAGCGCACACCCTCTCACTCTCCTGCTCTTGTGGCTTTTGCTCCCAGCTCCTCACACACGCTCCTCTTCCTCTGGTTCCTCCCTCTGACTGGGAGAGCTCCTTTTATTAGGTGCCTGATGAGCTGCTTGATTGGCTGCAGGTAATCTAATCAGCCTGTCTCCCTTAATTGGTTCTAGCAGGTTCCTGACTACTCCAGTGCAGCCCCTGCTCTGGTCACTCAGGGAACAGAAAACTACTCATCCAGTGACCAGTATATTTGCCCTTTTCCAGACTCCTGCACCCCACTGGCCTGGGTCTGTCACAATACATACATATCTATATCTATATACATACACACATACACCTTTACGAAGTGTGTATATATTATACACACACACACACACACACACACACAGGGCCGGCGGTTGCATTTAGGCGGGTTAGGCAATCGCCTAGGGCACCAGCATTCTTAGGGGGCGGCATTTTGCCAGACGGGGCGGCAGGCAGCTCCGGTGGAGCTGCCGCAGTGGTGCCTGTGGAGGGTCCGCTGGTCCGCGGCTCTGGTGGAGCTGCCGCAGTCGTGCCTGCGGACGGTCGGCTGCTCGCGCGGCTGTGGTGGACCTCCCGCAGGCACGACTGCCACAGCTCCACCGGAGCCGCGGGAGCAGCCGAACGTCCGCAGGGAGGACTGCGGAGCCGGGGGACCAGCGCGCGGAGTGGCAAAATGGCCGTGGGCCTAGGGCGTTGAAACCCATAGGGCTGGTCATGCACACACACAGTATATCCACATTTGGCTGATGCAAAATATCATCCACAAAATGAAGGCTAGCCCTGGACAGCTGGCACAGTATGTCTGGGGACACTTTGGCATGGTATCTTATGACCAGATTGTTTCGTGCTAAGTGGGGCCTCTTGTACTGATTTCACTGTATTGTCAGAGCTTCAATGACTTTGTTTCAGCTATGTTCATCCCCGCCTTCCCCCATTGCATGTATTTTTCCACCATTGTTTAAAGGAACTGAGTTTCTCTTGCATAAATGTTTCTCAGAAAGCAAATGTTAAGCTTTCATGCTCATATATTTGAGCATGATTTGTACAAGATAGGAGAGTGGTTGACATTGCACAGAGAGAGGGTTCCCAGAACTCCTCGCTTGTCAGAGACAAGTCAGATTGGGATCTGAGCACACCTTCACAACTAGGATCGTCCGTGCACACATACACTTCCTATGATTGTGATGGGAGAAACCCTGCACCCAGCCAATAAATCTGACATTAGCTTCATTTGGTTAGGAACAATAAATGCCTTATGTTGCCCAGATATAAACCTTTTCCTGTGTTCCTAAAATTTCCTAAATCTGCTGCCTCTCCCTAAAATGCTCCTTCTCCCTGAGAGATTCAAAGCACCAATGGCTTCCACAAGTTCTCCTCCTGATAATAACAGACATAGTCTTGGAACAGAAACAATGCCATCTGATGTTCATACCCAGTCACAGCCAGCCAACAAGCTGTACTAGAAGAGACTATCTAGGGCTGAAGGGATCCTCATACTGATAAAATTCTTGGCCCCTGCACTGAGAATAATAAATAATAATAATACCACCACCTATTTGTTATATTGCACAGATAGGGGAACTGAGGCTCAGAGAATGTAAATGACTTGCCTAAGGTCACACAAACTCCATGGTTGGGCCAGGAATTGTACCCGGATCTCCCATATCCTAGACTAGTGCCCCAAGCACTGGACCATCCTTCTCTCCCAAGAAAAGGAGAATGCCGTCAAAATGGGTAGTTGTATAATATGGAAACCTGTCCCTTAAGAACTAGACTAAGATCCATGTACACAGCTCACATAACGGCTGCAGATGGTCACAAGTAGACACTACTTGGGCAGCACTCAACCAGTGATTTAGAGATGCCATTACCATCAGCCAGTTCTCCCAGCCCGAGTGCTCTGAGTCAGGGCTAAGGAAACCTACCTCACATTTAATTACAGTAATTTAGAACAGCGCAGACGATAAGTACTTGATGTGAGAAAAGATGTCACAGCACTAATACAGTAACTTGAAAGCTATTTGTTTGGCGTAGGGGGGGTCGTCTAAAAAGAGACTGACCCCAGTACAGAAAACAGAACAAAACCAAAGTTAAAAATGCCTGAAAACGAAACATTTCATTTGACCCAAAATAAACTGCTGGGGGGAAATTTTTCATGACTGCCAGTGAAATGAAAAATCAGTTAATGGCTTAAGACACTTCCTTGCCTCTTCAAAGGAAGCTATTTAAATAAAAGCCAAGCTGTTTAAAAAAAATTTAAAAATTAATGAACTAACGAAACTCAAATGACAAGAACTGGTAGACAGTGTTTAAGACCACTTTAAGAGGAGAATGAAGAGTTATTTTCAAGCTACTTAAAAAGGTAACTAAAGGAAAGTAAAAATAAACAAAAATCTAAAATACATGACAATGTCTCTTTAAATAATTTAACAGGGATTCTATCAAAGTTAGCTGGCAAAATACTATGAGCTATCTATTGTGGGTCTGAGTGCAGGTGGGATGTAAAATAGGTGAAAATATGGCAGCAAATATCAAACCTATAACAAGCCGAAAGACAGAGTTCCTTGTTTAACTCTCCACAGTCCCATTACCATCACCAGTCTGACAAGATGATCAGAAAGGAATACAACAGTAACCTAAAGGGCCTTCTGCATCCTGTCAAGGTAAATCTCTCATAGAACAGTACATTTATCTTCAAATCACCTTAAAAAAATCAACCAAGTCATTTTTGCCCTTCTCTGGTGAAGGAATCAGTTGTCCATGGATTATTTAAGTTAGTTGACAGTTTTATCAAAGCCTTCTCTCCAGGAAAAAGAAATAATGCATCTTTAAATGCCTCTAACTACAAGACAGTCAAAGATTTATGGTTTACTCACTTGTAAATACCATTCTTCATAACTGATCCCCAGGAAAGTTTGAAGATGTTCAATAACCTTTCTCTAGGGAATGCAAGTGAAACCACCAGTGCTATTAGAAATCCAGTTTACTCATCAAGCCAAGAGTGCTAGGTCCGTAAACTGACATCAGCAATGTCATTCCCCCTCTCCTGTATCTGCAAGATTACTACTAGAGAAGCTTTTTCACCTTGAGCTAAAAGGTAGGGAAGATAAGAGAGGAAACCACCTCTGCTATGAAATCAATGACAGATTTTGCAACATAAGCAGCAACATCACCAGGATTCCCCTTGGAGGGTGGGGGAGAAATCACAATTTCATAGACTGAGCAGAAATTGCAAAATTAATCCAATACCATGATTTTTCCAACAGTGAAGGGGAAGAAGCAGGCATCTCTGTGCACAAATCCAGTGCAGCTAGTAGCACCCCCGTGGCCAAAAAAACTGCTGCTCCAACATGGTGCTGCCATGAATTATGAGCCACACTAAGCAAGAGACTAGTGCACTGCCTCTTTGCTGTTGGAAAAATTGCAGCAGTTGGGAGACAACTCAGCAGCCAGTCTTATGCAAGGAATGCAGCGGTGACCTTTCGCTAACTGCATCCTGTGCATATCCCATTGTAGTCTTTGATTAATTGAGGTTGCAAAAATGCACATGTCACTGATATCAGGTTCTTTTCCTCAGGCAGCTCCTGGAGATTTGTGGAGTAGGAAATGAGATTGGTCAGTCACACATATAGAGACATGAAGACTGTATTTTGGTAGTAAATAAAGTCACTACGTCTCTATGTACATGACTCATCAACTGAAACATAGAAAAGGTAGATAAATACAGGAAGATGGCCTCCTTCATTGCTCCTACTCAAAACCTTACGGAGACCATCAGAAGAGAAGATGCAGAATGTGAAGTGGAGAAGCACCATAAGTGGGAATTATGATTAGATTTCCTCTCTCCTGTCATCCCAATGTCCCAACTAGGGGGTGATCTAACAAGTTTTTATTACAACCCTTTTCCTTATGTTCCCACATCCCTGGGACCATATCTGCTTAGATCTCAGCCTCTTGCCCTATTTGTCATTCCAGGGGACCATAATTAGGGTTCCGACTGCTAACATAAAACTATGTGCAGCAATACAGTTCCCAACCATTTCAATATGTAAATGTCGCTGCTTCACGGCTACATGTACCAAAAAGCCTCTAAAATAAATCTAATTTAATCTCCAACTGCTATTTTGTAGTTTCTATGTTTATTACAAGATACCAATTGCTAAATCTGATAACCATAAGCACTGAGCCTAATTATTCAAATTTTATGCTAACTGCTAGTCTCTGTTAGGCCTCAAGCTCATTGTAATGTCTGTTGCAAATACTTTTACATCTTATTGTCCCCTATTTGCATTATAACTTTAATGGCTGTTATTATTATGTCCTTAAACAACTTAGTTTTTCCTAAGATATAGATTATAGTTTGACCCTAGTTGTGGTCCTCCAAGATCAAGTTGGGGTAAAGATCGACACTGTGAAATTCGCTACTTTATCTATGACACTATCATGATTTTTTTTAAACCTGTTCTTGTCTCAGGCATTACCAATTATTAACATAAAACCAAAACAGGGAATTGAATGAGGAAGAGTTAGCAGATGATACTGTTATCAGATATATTAGTGGAAACCTGCTCAGCTGAGGCTGAAAGGCATGCCCCAAATACAACACACTGGCTGGATGCTGCAGAAGAAATAGCTCTAACACCGATGACAGTGCCCAATGTAAATAACTTTTCCCATTGGCTGATGGGAGTTTTGCATCTGCCCTATCCCCACCACACACACAGATCCCAGAAGATGAACGGTCCCACCCCTTCCTTCCCAGTGACAAATCTACATCTCAACCAACCACTCTTGGATCTTTTTTTAAAAGCCACGGTTAGGTTCATAATAGAACATAACAACCCTAACTGTAAATAGGGTGATCAGACACCAAATGTGAAAAATCAGGACAGGGATGGGGGGTAATAGGAGCCTATATAAGAAAAAGATCAAAAATTCGGATTGTCCCTATAAAATCGGGACATCTGGTCATCCTAACTGTAAAGGGAATGACATTTAAAAGCCATTCAAGTGTGAATTCACAAACAATGTTGAGCCAAATCATTCCTGGGGAGTGGGATAGCTCAGTGATTTGAGCATTGCCTGCTTAAACCCATGGTTCTGAGTTCAATCCTTAAAGGGACCATTTAACAATCTGAGGTAAAAATCTGTCTGGGGATTGGTCCTGCTTTGAGCAGAGGGTTAGACTAAATGACCTCCTGAGGTCCCTTCCAACCCTGATATTCTAGTGTAATAACACTAGAAGTTAATGAACTGATTCTGGTGAATATCCTGTAGGTGGATTTCTTTAAAGCCACAATTTCTGATTATCTCCAGGATCTATTGCAGTTATATATCTATTTATTGTGGTTTTGCATATTTACAGTAGTACCACAAACTGTGTCCTAAGAGCAGTACACACGGAGGGACACAAGACGTCCAGCATATGCTCAGCACAATGGAAAAATTCTGTGATATTGACGTTGCAAATTTGAAAATGTAGTGATTTTAGTGACCCAATCAACAGTGCTTTGTTTGTCTATATATCGGAGAAACAAACAGCAGCAGCAGCACACTCCCACAGACACACGAGGGTCAACTGAAGAACAACTGCCTGCACAGCAGTTCAAATTCCTGCCAGATGTGTTCCCATTACTCACTTCAAAATATGCTCCTGGGAGACTGGTCCCCATTAGTTGCCTGCAGATTAACCTTTCTTTAAAATTAACAGCTGTATGCTGGATACAATTCCAGTTCCAGGTTAACTTTAACCTAGACAGAAAAACCTCAGGGCGGTTTCTCTATACCTGTGGCTTGGTGCAAAGGATTTTACCCTAAGGCAGAGATATCCTGTCCCCATGAGAATTACCCTAGTGTAAAAGTGACCCCACAGGTGGCATGGAGCTGCTGACAAAGATCTTAAGCCACTCCCCACCTCCCTTCTAGTAGCACAGCAGTATGGCTGTTAAACGGGGCTTCTGCATTGAAGGGTATAGTTGTGTTTATTTTCGATAAAATGTGGTTTACAGGGTGCTTATGCATAGGGAAGCATGCTGTGGCTCACTGACCTAGAACATTCTGGAGAAGGCCATGGGGAGGGGTGTGAGCTCAGCATGTGGACTGGAGCACTATAAGCATGTGATAAACAAACCCATATATGGGTTTGTTTAACTCTGATTGGTTAGAAGTTCATATTATGTAAGTTGTTATATAACTTATTATATAAACATCATGTGCTATGAAGTAGCAAGGGGAGGGGCTCCTGGCTGGAGGGACTCTGCCTGATTCTTTGTACCAGGGGCTCTTTTTGTGCACATGTTGAATAAAGCTTTATTGAATTGAATTGAATCGCATTGGATCGAAGTCCCCTGATTTCTACCCAGCATCAGACTCACTGGGAACCCCCAAATCCCAACAGCATCATGTGGCTGTCTGGCTCTATTTCCATTCTCTGAGGCATTAGAAGCTCAACATTCAAGCTGCTATACCTCCGTGCAAAAGGACAGCCTGTCCACAGCATCAGCAAGAAGATCAGGGCAGTGCAAAGGTGTGCTTCATGCCTCCTTTGCATCCATTCCTGCCTGATTTACACACTGCAGTTTGGCCAGAACCAAGGATCTGCCCCCCTCCAGTGGTTTATGCTCACTGTGAATTTTCAAATGAGGCACAGAGATAACATTCACACTTTGCTATAGGAATAGATCAGACTGTCATGATGATTTGTTTAAAATAGAAATGGACGTGAGCCTCCTTATTCAAACTCCCTCGAAGTTCCAGGAGGTACTGACCCTGGATTACAGTTCATAGTACCTGTCTTAGACGGGAACGTTGTGAGTCAGGCACATCTAAGACAGATGCAAATAGCGCCACAGCTTAAAGGGGCTCAGATTCAGTGTTCCAATTTCCAAACCATTTCTAACTTATGGTAACATTAAATCCCACCCGTAAGCATCCATCTGTTATTTTTAGTCACCTAGCATGGAGTAGAATATTTACGGGGTGATTTATGATTCTATTTATTTAACATACCTCAGAACAGAATGTGCAAATAGCTAAATATTTTTAAACTAACAGTTCAACAGTTCCCATGTGCCTGCCAACATCTGCATCCCTCTCACCCACACAGAAGAAAGACTCTAGGTTTTTAAGTAAGAAAATGAAGTTTTAAATAATCATGTTTCTAAGGAAATTATTTCTTGTGGGAGATAACTCGCCCTTTAACGAAAACAAAAACAAACCCACCCCCCTTAAGGATAATGCGATGAAGGGTTGAAAAAAATTCTTAAACTCCAAAAATAAGAAATAAATAAATCTATAAATAAAGGTCAGAGATGTTTGATGTTGACCTGAGTGTAAATACCATCTGCAATAAGTGATGTTCAGGGGAACTGGGGATACCTGTGACCTTTCACCACACAAGAGGCAATAAATGATGCCTAAAACCTGGGTAGGCAAAGGTCTTGGAGTATGAAAAAGGATGCACATACACTAATCTGCCTTGTTTGTTTCCACTCATCTCTTTGCCACAGAGGAACTGCAAAACTGAAGCATGGGTGATGGCAAGTCCCTGGTGCTGCTAATGTTGTGATTTACGCACTGAATAAGGGCAAGTCTACACTATGAAATTAAGTCGACCTAAGTTACATCAACATACAGTCACTGCCGTAATTAAATTGCTTTGGCATGTCCACACTACACTCCCTCTGTCAGCCGTGCATGTCCGCTGTTGGTGGTGCAGGAATGCTTGTACTAATTTAACTGTCAGTGTGGGGCATTCTGGGACAGCTTCTGAAAGGCAGCAACAGTCAGTCAATGTAAGCAAGTACATCAACCTAAGCACTATGCCTCTCACAGAGGTAGAGTTATTAAGTTGATGCAGTGGGCGTGTTACATCAGTGGGAGCTACGTTATAGCGTGGACGCTTACTGAGTTTTATGTCAATCTAACTCCGTAGTGTAGACTAGGCCGAAGCCCATTCAGATTGGTAGTAATTTTAGGTACCTGTGCACGAACGCAAGAAGCCTGGGAAACAAGCAAGAAGAATTGGAAGTCCTGGCACAGTCAAGGAACTATGATATGATTGGACTAACAGAGACTTGATGGAAATTCACATGACTGGAGCTCTGTCATGAATGACTATAAACCGTTCAGGAAGGACAGGAGGGGGAGAAAAGGTAGAGGAGTTGCACTGCATGTAAGGGAGAAGTATGATTGCTCAGAGCTCCAGTATGAAACTGGAGAAAATCCTGTTGAGAGTCTTTGGGTTAAGTTTAGAGGCAAGAGCAACATGGGTGATGTCGTAGTGGGCATCTGCTACAGAGCACCAGACCAGGAGGATGAGGTAGACAAGGCTTTCTTCAGATAACTAACAGAAGTTGCTGGGAGATCAATACAGTGTCCCTGCCAGCAGGTGTATGGGATCTTGGGGAGCAATTACCACATAGGTGGGGTGCAAAATAAACTTTATTAAGAAAATGCAAAAAACAGGGAAAATTCAATAGTGAGGGGTATGGGGTTTGTTAAGGTAGACGATTGGGGAGGGGTTTCTTTTAGCAAATAGTATAGGGGGTTTCAAATGGGTACTAATACAGTGGGGTACAATAAGTCTGGTTAACCAATCCTCACACTGAAGGGTATAAAATGTAACAGTAGCTAACATTTTATTAAAGGGTTGTGTACAGCAGCATAAATACCAACTAACAGTTACGGGAAAGATTGGTAATAACCAACTTTAGGTAAAAATGTGTCACAGTGTATAAATGAAAATGTGAGGTGGTTAGAGAGGAAAAGGGTAACCAATGGGGTTTTATGCTAGACTGTTAGTAATTACAATTGAGGTTTGGGGGCAATTACGAGGAAGGGATTAAAAAGAGAGAGGAGAGAGAGAAAGGCAGGGTAGCAGGATGAGGTTGGGGGATGGGGAAGAGAGAGCAGGTGAGCAGAGAGCAGAGGGAATTTAACTTCAGGAGACAGAGAGTGCAGGCCAGGCTGCAGTTCAAAACAGCAAGAGACTGAAGGGTATGGGGTGACTGGATTGACTCGAGGCTGGGGGGGAGGGCAGCAGAGAGACAGACTATTACACAACTAACAGAACACAGCACTCATTTGATCCTATGAGCTACTTTAACCAAAGACTAACACAAATTAGCAAGTACAGAAACAATGCAACAATTTTTTAAACCTAACTTACAGAACACAACACAAACAATCTCTTAAACCTCAACTTAACCACAGCTATGCAAAATGAAATTACAACTTATGTCTAGACTAGAACCTAATTCTAATAGATGCATCCTTATGTTATGGGAATTACCAGATGGGCAGAGTGTATATGCCGGATGCCAGCTTTTAAGGAAGCCAGGGATGGTGGCTGCAGGAGGGTCAGCTGGAAGAGAGAGCCCTGGAGGCAAAGCCACAGGAGCAGAGCTTAGCCAGCGGCACAAACTTATTCTTTAGGCAGGAAAGGCTCGGAAGTTTAGGTTAAAAGTTTTAAGCACAGACAAGGTTTACTTAAGTCTCTGCTGCTGGGGGAAACAGAGCAGCAGCTAAGTAATGAAATAAAAGTATTAGAGAATTTCAACAGAGGATTTCTTACCAGCCACAAAGAGCACAGAAAGTAAAAGCAGCAGATCATTGCAGAAGGCTAGGGTACGGCTCCAATAATCAGGAGATCTCTCAGCGCAGCAATTCGTTCTTCGTGGTGGTGGGGGTCTTCAAAAAACGGGGGTACGCTCAAAAATAAAACGAAGCGGAGAAGGACCCCCCAGAACCCCTGGCTGATAGACGGAGCACGATGCAGGACCACTTCTTCGGTCTGATAACAGAAAATGTGTCTGTTTTAAAGGCAAACTTAGGCAGTCCTCCCACCAGTATTCTGATTGGCTCGAGGAGGGGCAAAGAAAAAAAAAAAAACAACAGGTTGAGACACAGAGCATGTCTGGCAGGTCCTGGTGCAGTAGGTCCCTACACCGAGCCCAGGTTTAACAAGGTGATAACAGGACTAACCCTTTGAACAGGGCAGTGGTCCCACTTAGCACAAGTGGCCATCCCTTTGAGAAGGGCAATGGCTCTTGGTAAACAACTTTAAGGGGCCCTCCCTTTGAAAAGGGCAGTGGCTTTGCTAAACAACTTAACAGCCAGGGAGGGGAGGCCACAGGAGAACAAAAACAAAATGGAGTATGGGGACAGCTGTAAGAAACAAAATGGAATAGGGGGATAGCTGTAACAGACATACAGCAGTGCACAGACAATCCAGGAAGTTTTTAGAAAGTGTTGGGGACAGCTTCCTGTGCAAGTGCTGGAGGAACTAGGCTGGCTGCTCACAAACAGGGAAGAATTGGTAAGGGAAGTAGAAGTGGGTAGCAACCTGGGCAGCAGTGACCATGAGATGGTCGAGTTCAGGATCCTGGCAAAAGGAAGAAAGGAGAGCAGCATAATACGGACCCTGGAGTTCAGAAAAGCAGACTTTGACTCCCTCAGCGAACTGATGGGCAGGATCCTCTGGGAGGCTAATATGAGGGGGAAAGGAGTCCAGGAGAGCTGGCTGTATTTTAAAGAAGCCTTATTGAGGGCACAGGAACAAACCATCCCGGTGTGCAGAAAGAATAACAAATATGGCAGGCAACCAGCTTGGCTTAACAGGGAAATCTTTGGTGAGCTTAAACACAAAAAGGAAGCTTACAAGTAGTGAAAACTTGGGCAGATGACTAGAGACGAGTATAAAAATATTGCTCGAGCATGCAGGGATGTAATCAGGAAGGCTAAACCACAACTGGAGTTGCAGCTAGCAAAGGATGTGAAGGGTAACAGGAAGGATTTCTACATGTACGTTAGCAACAAGAGGAAGGTCTGGGAAAGTGTGGGACCCTTCCTGAATGGGGGAAGCAACCTAGTGACAGATGATGTGGAAAAAGCTGAAGTACTCAATGCTTTTTTTGCCTCGGTCTTCACAGACAAGGTGAGCTCCCAGACTGCTGCATTGGGCAGCACAGTATGGGTAGGAAGTGAGCAGTCCTCAGTGGTAAAAGAACAGGTTAAAGACTATTTAGAAAAGCTGGACATGCCAAGTCCGTGGGTAGATCTAATGCATCTGAGGGTGCTGAGGGATCTAATGCATCTGAGGGTGCTGAGGGAGTTGGCTGATGTGATTACAGAGCCATTAGCCATTATCTCTGAAAACTAGTGTGATCGAGGGAGGTCCCAGATGATTGGAAAAAGACAAATAAAGTGCCCATCTTTAAAAATAGTATGAAGGAGAATCTGGGGAACTACAGTCCAGTCAGCCTCACCTCAGTTCCTGGAAAGATCATGGAGCAGGTTCTCAAGGAAACCATTCTGAAGCACTTGGAGAAGAGGAAGGTGATCAGGAACAGTCAACATGGATTCACCAAGGGCAAGTCATGCCTGACCAACCTGATTGCCTTCTATGATGAGATAACTGGCTCTGTGATATGGGGAAAGCTGTAGACATGATATATCTTGACTTTAGCAAAGCTTTTGATATGGTCTCCCATAGTATTCTTGATTGAAACTGAATCACAAATTGGGTCTGGGGTGGATTCCTAGGATAATTATATGTAACATATAGCTAGACAGAACTTAATGACATTGTAATAATTCCTTCCTCAAGTAATGGAACAAAGCACAAAGCAGCTGGCTTTTCAGGAAGGCAAATGAACCATAGAGAAGGGTTCAGGACATGTGGCACATAGTTGATGAGATTTTTTTTCCATGCATGAAAATTGTCAGAACAAATTATCCATTGGATGATACACCATGGTACTAAATTCCCAAAATCTTCCTGTTTGTTGCTTTGCGGAGAACAGAATTTGCGTGAAAAGCCTCCCAGTAGCTTTTCTTTTAGCTTAATTACAGAGTGTGAAGTCAAGTATCAGAGGGGTAGCCGTGTTAGTCTGGATCTGTAAAAGCAGCAAAGAGTCCTGTGGCACCTTATAGACTAACAGACGTTTTGGAGCATGAGTGGGTGAATACCCACTTCGTCGGATGCATGTAGTGGAAATTTCCAGGGGCAGGTATAGATATGCAAGCAAGCTAGAGATAACGAGGTTAGTTCAATCAGGGAGGATGAGGCCCTGTTCTAGCAGTTGAGGTGTGTAAAACCAAGGGAGGAGAAACTGGTTTTGTAGTTGACAAGCCATTCACAGTCTTTGTTTAATCCTGAGCTGATGGTGTCAAATTTGCAGATGAACTGAAGCTCAGCAGTTTCTCTTGAAGTGAAGTGGTACCTGGAGCCTCAGCTGAGGCTTGGTGGAGCAGACATCCCATAACCCCAAATATGAGAGACTTCCGTTGATACCATGGACATTCCAGTAAACCAGCTACTTTTGATCCAAATGAGCAGCCAAGCTCATACAGCAATAATGTTTAGCACGTACATTGGACTTTCAATTCAAGGATCTCAGAGTGCTTTATTGACCTTTAAACCTCACATATCTCTGGGAGGGAAGCATGAGCAGCCTTGTTTTACAGATGGTCAAACTGAAGCACAGAACTTAAGTGGCTTGCCCAAGGTCATGACGCAAGTCAGATGCAGATCCAGAGACAGAACCCAGATGTCTTGATTCGTGGTGCACAGCTCTAACCAGGAGCCTCTGCTCATCCACACCGCATGCTTACAAGAGGTCAGAAGGGTAGACTGGGTGTTTCTTAGTGAGGACCTTCTAGCATAGTATATC
This sequence comes from Chelonoidis abingdonii, assembly GCF_003597395.2. Taxonomy (NCBI): domain Eukaryota; kingdom Metazoa; phylum Chordata; order Testudines; family Testudinidae; genus Chelonoidis; species Chelonoidis abingdonii. The sequence goes on along the minus strand of NC_133775.1, from coordinate 107,534,605 downwards.
TATGTGTTGCCTCTCCTCACCCTGTTTCTCTGCCATTGGCATCTTTCTCAGAGGATACCATTGTCACCTCTGCAGACACCTCTAAGGAAAGAATTTATTTTCCCCATTTCCTGCATGGCAGGCTGGATCTCCAAGAGTTTCACTCATGTCTTATATTTGCTCTTGGTCATGAATCCAAAGGAAAGGGAAAAGACTGATGATACTATCTTGAAACATGAAAAGGTCGGATAGGTCTACAGTTCATCCTGGTATGAGCAAGAACCTGAAAAACCACAACCCCAAGGAATTACTGGTTTGCTGACCTTTTAGCTTGAGCAGTACGTTATTTCACTTGGGGAGGAACTGGTTCCTTGAGAGAACCTGTGTCCATATTTTGAACAAAAATAAACTGCTGCTTTAACTATGCTGCTGGTCCAACATTGACACAAAACCACTAGTAGACATGGATAGAATATTAAAACAGAGGCAGCAGCCAGAGGGTCTGACTTTTCAAAGGGAAGATGCTCTGAAAGCACATAAGAATCAGACAGGAGAGGTCCATGTCGATATAGCTCACAGAGTAGAAATTAAAAATCCATCTAGGGGAATTCAGGGATTGGCAATGAGAACCTTCTTCTTCGCTGATTCAAATCTGGCCTGGCTTGATAGTGTTTGGAAAGCTGTTGACATCCGCTGCCTGTGAAATAAGCAAGTGAGGTCTCCATATTTCTGGTTTCTTAGTGGATAGTTTCCCCCATCACTTAAAAGAACAACCACCACCCATCAGCACAACGGGCACTAAATAGCAACACTAAGGCCTTGTCTACACTACTGCAGTAAGTCAACCTAAGTTACGCTACTTCAGTTACATGAATAACGTCACTGGAGTCGACGTAGCTTAGGTTGACTTAGCGTGGTGTCTACATTGTGCTGCGTCCATGGGAGACGGTCTCCCATCAACTTGGTTCTGGTGGAGTTCCGGAGTCAACTGGAAAACACTCTGCCATTAATGGAGTGGGTTTTCACAAGACCTGCTAAATTGACACCCGCTGCATCGGTAAGTGTAGACGTGGCCCTATTTTGAGCACAAAGGACAAATAGTGAACCAGCACGCAATCTGAACTGCCCTGTCATGCCTGTCAGTTGTCCCTCCTGATTAGGGATGAGACACTGACAGGGTGGCACTGGGGTATTCTCACTGACTGCCTATTTTGGATGTAAATCAAGGACCTTGACCTTCACTGTGCTTCATCTGACACTTCACTCTGTACACTGATATCAGGGTTTATTCAGTTTTGAGGACAACTCTCGCTCTCTTTTATGCCATTCAACATTTAGCTTACACCTCTCCCAAGAGGAAGGAGCACTGCCTAGGAAGCAGGCTTAACACAGGGAGAGGAGAGGCACAGTAGGGTGACCAGATGTCCCAATTTTATAGGGACAGTCCTGATTTTGGGGTCTTTTTCTTATATAGGCTCCTATTACCCCCCACCTCCTGCCCCAGTTTTTCACACTTGCTGTCTGGACACCCCAAGATGCAGTCTCTTGGAGCAAGAGACGAGGACAATGGATCAGACCCAGGTTTCTCCCATGAGTATAAGGGCTACAGCTAAAGCACTGGGTTAGCCCGCTGTTTCATGTTGAACTTGGTAATTCCTTCTGGCCTGAATTTGGCAAGATACAGACGCAAGTGATTCTGAACAGCAGCAAGAAAACATGTGGCTTTTTATAGGCTAGCAAATAAAGTAGATTTCTTGCTTTCTGCTCAATATGAAATAAAATTACTTTTAAACCTTTGAAACCTAAAAGGGAGGTGGAAAGCATAATACTAGAGCTATTGCCCACATCCACTACTGAGAAGTAATGGGCCTGGGGGAAAGGTATCTTTTCTGAAGGGATGGGAAGGTCACTGTGTCTCACTCTTTTGTATTAGACAAAACCCAAGACATTTCCAAACTTGGGCCCTGACCCTGCAATGAGCTCCATGCAGAACCCTTGTCCTAGCATAAAGCCCCTTTCACTTCACCAGGACGCTGCCTGCACAGAGCTCCTGGCAGGATAATGGTCTTGAATCTGATCTTAGCAACACGTTTTAACACATTCAACAAAGATGCCCAGTCTCTGTTACAACAACCCACAGTGCAAAACCACCATGCGGGCAGACTCACTCCAAAAGGACTTACCCAGAAATGGGACGACAAGGGGAAAGCTAGGATTCAAAGGCAGAGACAGAAGTGTTTGGGAACCTAAAGCCAGCTATGTGGGGGTGCATTGTCTGAGCGGGACAGGGTCTAGATTGTGAGGTATGTGTAGGGGACACTTACACCGCATAGCCAGCCCCTCACTTTCACAAGTGCTAAATTCACAGAGGCATTTAAAGCTCTAGTTAGAAAGAGGATTGTGAAGTTTAGATCAACACCCCTCAGAGGGCTGACCTTCATTCCCAAAATTTGCACCACGTAACTACATGGATCACCCCATCTTCAGATTGGTGCAGCATGTCTTCATTAGAAGCCTGCCCTAGTCTCAATGTGGTTAGGCTAATGTAATCTTCACATGGGGGAGGAAAGCCAAGAGTTTGCACTATTGAGATTCTGATTCCTGAGCTCATATTGACAAGAAGCACAAAAAGTATTAGGGATGCTGACATTAGCAGACGTTCCTTGACTGAGGCTGCGTCTCTTTCACTTACCGTCCTTCTGACAAACCTGATCTTGGAGAGGACAGGAGGAGAGAAAAAAATATCTCCGACTGCTCTTCTTCAGAGCATATCCGGCTATTGAAAAATTAGCAGAAGGGCTTTCAATCCAAGCGCTTGTTACCCCACAGTCTAATGACCACAGCACACAGAGGACTGCAGCCTGCGGCCATGATCCGCAGAGAGCCCACATGAACTCCTAACGATGAAACAATGAGCGAGAAAGCATGCACTATCAAAACATTTTATCAGGCCAGTGCCTCTTGAGAAAGCCTTGCTCATTTTCAGAAGTCAGCAGAGTAAGGCGTTTACTCAGCGCCTCAGTATGCCCACACAATTACTTGTTTCAAATTGAAATCTTGGGATTTGGTACCTGGATAGACTTTTCTTGTTTCTTAGTTCCCAGAAGAAATTATCAAGCATATCAACTGATGTCAAATCAAACACAGTTTAATGGAGAAAAGGGCCAACTTCTATTTGGGGCTGCATACACAAATCCTTCCCTCCAATTAAATCTAAAGGTGCTTTTCTGTCCCAGTTTCTCAGCAAATGTGAGTAACAGAAGTTACTCTCTCAAGTGATCTGAGCTTGAGTGAGTAACTCTCTCAAGTGATCTGAGCTCTGGTCAATCAACCTGCTCACAGTCCACTCAAACAATTCATCTGATGGTGCAAAGAGTCAAATGTATGATCTGAGAGCGCTACACATTCAAAGGAACTTCTGTTATCATTACTTTGTAATAGTGGTAGAAGAATGACAGCAGATCAGCACTTCTCCCCCTAGGTTCTGTAAGTACATGAAAAAAGAGATGGTCTCTTCCTGGCAGGGGGTTAGAATGTGCCAAGACAGACTAAAGGGTGGGAGAAAGGAAGTACAATTATCGCCATTTCACAGATGGGAAACTGAGACTTGGAAAGATTAACGTCAGATTTTCAAGACAGCTCAGCTCCTATTTAGGCTCTTTTCCAAACGTGCTCTCAGGAGCCGGGTGGTTTTTGAAAATCTAACTACTTCATTAGCTGTGTAAATGCGAGCAGAGTTCTTCTGAAAATCTGGCTTTAAGTAATTTTCTCAAGGTCATACACAAAGTCTATGGCAGAGGAAGGAATTAAACCCAGAGCTCTCCAGTCCCAGTCCTTCTACCCACGAGGGCATTTTTCCCTCTTCCTTCCTAAACTGTTCTCTTTCAAATGAGTCTCCTAAGGCACCTAGTACTAGTTCAGCCATACGTAAATAATACATTGCAATATAAATACTTTATTCTTACCAATGTGTTTAATAAATAATAACGGTCAGTGATGAAGAATGAATAATAAGCATTGCCCACAATACTTACCTAAGAATGTATTTTCTTGCACAATCCTTCCAGGTGGACATGCAAAAGTGATGCATTTTCAAATTTGGGGGGTGGACGATAAGCAGCTCCTTTGAAAGCAAGGCCCTCTCTTCAGAAACAAGTCACCGAGCCACTGCTGTCGTTTATCTCGCATATACAAAAGAATAATGTATCTGAATGTAGGTGGTTTGAGCTCAGTTTGTCTGTGAGAGCCCAGTAGATTGATAATGTGACGGCTGATGCCACAGACCGATCTGCCAACAGCTCAGAGGGGAGGGACCTTTGGAAGAAAGTATGACTTCCCCTGCCAAGCAATCTGACCAGGCCTCATCACACCTCAGTGATTTAGGATACCTCATGCAGGGGTGCCAGAACGCGGAGGCCAGGGAGCCATGGCCCCATCACTTTTAAAAGTGGAAGGTCTATGCCCTTCCACTTTTTACCTGCCTTAAGGGTGAGTGATGGGGAGTAAAGAGGAGTGAGCGGGGGGCAGGGCCTCAGGGGAAGAGGAGGAGTGGGGGCAGGGCCATGGTTCAGGCACCGGTGTCCTGCTCACTTCTAGGGAGCTTGCAGCACTCCTGACCTCATGAGGTGCTGTTTATTGACAGGCCATAGAAAGCCAGTGCAAAAAGTTCTCTCCCCTACACAGGCTGATTGGAAAATAAGCATTCGAGATCTTAGAATCATAGAAAAATAAGGCAGGAAGGAACCTCGAGAGGTCATTGAGGCAAGACCAAGTATACCTCGACCATCCCTGACAGGTGTTTGTCTAGAGTGAGACCACAATACTGTCTTTGCAGGCGGCTGGCAGGGTTTCAGTTCTCCACAATACATGAAAGATGGCCAGAAGTGATTCTGCTACAGCCTATTTTTAAAAAAACTTACAATGGTAGGCATTCTACAACCTCCCTTGGGAGCTTATTTCAGAGTTCAACTATCCTTATAGTTAGACAGTTTTCCTAATATCCAACGTCAATCTCCCTTGCTGCAGATTAAGCACATTACTACAGTGGAAATGGAGAACAACTGATCACTGTCCTCTTAATATATTTGAAGTCCATCCCTGCATTCACTCTTCTTTTCTCAAGAGTAAATGTATCCCTCTTTTAAAACATTTCTGCACAGGTCAAGTTTTCTAAATCTTAAATCATTTTTCGTTTCCCTCCTCTGGGCTCTCTCCAATTTGTCCACAACTTTCTTAAACTGTGGCTCCCAGAATTGGACACAAAACTACAGCTGAGACCTCACCACTGCTGAATAGAGCAGGACAGTTACCTTCCATACCTTACATACAACACTCCTGTTAATACGTTCCAGAATTATATTAGCCTTTTTTACAACTGCTTTCCACTTTTCCTTACTCGGTGTAGAACTTTGCACTTGTCTTTATTGAATTTCATCGTGTTGATTTCAGACCAAATCTCCCATTTATGAAGGCCACCTTGAATTCTAATACTGTCTTCCAAAAGTGTTTGCAAACACTCCCAGTTTAGTGTCATCCATGAATTTAATCTGTATACCCTCCACTCCATGAACCAAGTCATTAATGAAAATACTGACTAGTACTTGACTGAGGACTGACCCTTGCACATCCCCACTAGATATGCCCTCCTAGTTTGACAGTGAACCACAGATAACCACTCTTTGAGTTCAGTCTTTCAATCAGTTGTGCATCCACCTCGTAGTGATTTAACCTAGACCACATTTCCCTAGTTTGCTTATGAGAATGTCATGTGGGACTATGTCAAAAGCTTGACTAAAGTCCACATAAAACACATTTGCTGCTTCCCCACAATCCACTAGGCCAGTAACTGTGTCAAAGATGGAGATTAGATTGGTTTGGTGATTTATTCTTGACAAATCCACGTCGAGTATGCCTTATAGTTTTATTATCCTCTAGTTGCTTACAAATTGATTGTTTAATAATTCATTCCAGTATCTTTCCAGGTACTGAAGTTAGACTGACTGGTATATAATTCACCAGGTCTTCTTTGTTCCCCTTCTTAAAGATAGGTACTACGTTTGCCCTTCACTAGTCCATTGGGACCTTACCCATCTTCCATGAGTTCTCAAAGATAATTGCTAATGTTTCCAAGATTGCTTCAGCTAGTTCATTAAGTAGCCTAGGGTGAATTTAATCAGGCCTTGCTGACTTAAATACATCTAAATTATTTACATATTCTTTAACCTTTTCTATCTCTATTCTGGCTTATGCTCCTTCCCCTTTTGTGTTTAATATTAATTGTGTTAAGCATTCGGTCACAATTAACTTTTTTAGAGAAGACTGAAGCAAAATAAGCAAGAAACTTTTCACACTTATTGATGTCGTCTGTTATTAGCTCTCCTTCCCCACTAAGGCCTGGTCTGCACTGCTGCTTAAGTCAATGTAAGTTACGTCATTCAGAGGTGTGAAAAAAATCACTTCAGAGTGACGTAGCTTACATCGACCTAATGCGGTGTCTACACAGTGCTATGTCGGTGGGAGATGCTCGCCCATCAACACAGCTTCCACCTCTCAGGAAAAAAGGGAGGAGGTGTTGCATTGTACATCAACAGTAATGCCAGCGTCCTCACGTTTCCTTGTCAAGGGGATCGGAAAGAAGCTCATTGCATGATCAGGGCTATAGTTCTTAACCCGATCTTCTGACCATTTTTAAAAAATAATTAATATATAAACTAAACTTTTAAATGAATCTCTGTGCATCTTAGAATAATAACTGACTACTCTAAATGAAGCATTTATACTGTTGTAGGCATATGAAACTACCTTTGCTGCTTTCCTTATTTCAAAGCCATCGTTGCATTCTGTATCTATTGAGAACATTTCTTTCTGCATTCTCCACAAAAAGATTTGTAAGGCAAGTTTCTCATTTTCCTACAGCTGGCAAATTCTGAAGTGAAATACATTTTTAAAACATTTTTCATCTTTACTATTAAACTTGAGGGAAAGCCTGAATAGCATTTTGGAACATATGCAGTTTTAAAAGCTCAAGGTGTATGAATGCAAATTGAGTGATGAGTCTAAAACAAGTTCTGAGCTGTGTAGTTATAAATATTATTGTATGACCACAAGCCAATCAAATGACTTATTTCCCCCACCCCCAGCTGATTTTTTTTTTAAGTCTGCAGCATATTACCTCATGAGCTTCCATGTTCGTTATTTATTATGGCAACTTTCAAGTACAAATGAGGACACAATTCATTTATATTTCATTGCATTAATAGGGACATTATAAGTGTGACACTATAAATGGCAAGTTTAACAGCATTTAGCTTTTTCTTGCACAATCAATTAACAGGAACTAAAATGATCGGAAGGTGCAGGTCAAGGAACGACTTTTGCTAATAAAGAAGAATTTGTGGTGTGGTAAAGACGTGATGAGCTAGACAAAGCAAAAAGGATTGGCAAGAAAGAATGTGCATCAAGAACATGAAATCTATTTGACTATCAATCTGCAGACTGTTTTGTTAAAAATATAATTGCAAACAAATCTCTGTTTTCATAACTCCAGTGTTGCCAACTCTCATGATTTTGTCAAAAGTCTCATGATAATTATTGTTTCATTAAAGCCCCAGCTCCTGGAATCAGGTGGATATGTGATGATTTCAGCCTTCATTCTTAAAGAAAAAATAAAAGTTTCTAGCCCTTGTGGCTGTGGAGAAAGCTTCAAAAACCTAACACCAGTGCACCCTAAAGGCTCAAAAAGCAAAAGGCAAATTAAAAAGAACTCCAAATCTATTGTTTTCACATCATGTCATGATTTCTGGCAAGCTGGACTCCTGACTTTTGAACATTGGGGTTGCCAATACTGTATTCTGAAATCTAATACTGCAGAAAGTGCACCAAAGACACACTCGAGGTGCTCACAGCCTTGCCTTGGCTTGATATTCCATGGAATTCTCCTCCACCTTATTAAACTAGTAAAAGAAGTAAGTCACTAAATCGGTAGGATGATTTTGAGGCATGTACAACTTATGGATTCTGATAGTTACAAAGTTATTATGAAATTGTTGCTATGAAAATTGCTGTATCATGCATGCCCCCTTTATATGTGTACCTACCATGAGCTGACATTACATGTGTCACGTCCTCCTAGGTCAGGGTCAATGGAGGATCATTAGAACTTAGTGATCACCCATGGAGGTGAAAACATTTTGGAAAAATAGCTGAGCTCAGGCCTGGGGGAAAAAACAAAATATGCCCCTTCCCCCTCAGAAAGGTTGGGTAAAAGTGGAGAGTTGAAATTTATAAGTGTAAGCAAAGTCAGGATGAGCTCTACCCTGACATCTGGTGGAAAGAATTTCAGAGAGTGTATTTGCATAGGCACACCTACCCCATCCCAGACTGCCGAGCTGTGGAACTGCTTTGTGACAGAAATGACTCAACCTCAGTTGGGTGGTACTTGCTAGACAAGGGACATGGGTTCCAAAACCCAGTGATTGAGAGAGGCTGGGGGCAGGTATTTGGCTGGTGTGGTGCAGTCTCCTTGTGGAGCAGAAGCACCAGTTTCACCCCTTCCTCTCTCTACTGGAATGTCAGAATGATTTTTTCCCTTAAGAACTGTATACAGGTTACTGAGCTGAACTCACTTTGGGCTAATGGTGCACTAGCACTGCTCCATACTAAGAGCTGAAATCACTAAAGAGCTGAGATTACTGAGCTGAGAGCACTGAGTCCTGTGCTAACGTGGGGAGCCTGAAGCTATACTGTGAACAGAGCAGCGTCGGAGTGGAGCAGTTTGTGGGACGGCGGAGCGGATCACAGGACAGCTGGTGAGCAGAGCGGTCTGGCAGAGCGGAGTACTGTGGGACAGGTGAGCGGCCCACAGAGCAAGCAGAGCCGAGCAGTTTTGCAGGACAACTGGAGCAGCTCATGGACAGCTGGTGGAGCAGAGCAGCTGGTGGAAGCAGAGCAGGTTGTGAGGACGGCTGGAGGAGCAGAGGAGTGGCTTGTAAGCAGAGCAGTTCGTGGAGAAGGCGGAAGCAGAACCCACGGAGAGGCAGGGCAGTTTGCCCGGACCAGTAAGGTGCCCCTCTCTACCCAGGCTGGGAGAAGACTCTGCAGATAGACTCTGGAACTTTGGGCCTGCATCTGACCCAGACACAGAGACTTTGGATTGTGGACTTTCGGACTGGGTGATTTGGGGTTGCTGGACTCAAGAGCCAGGGAAAGGCAGCTTTCATCCTGGGGTGGTCTTTGCACGTGGTTTGGTCTAGGAACTCTAGTTGAGTGTGTTTTCCCAATTTAGTGCTTTGTTTATCTCAGTAATTAAACTTTTTCTGCTACACCGAGACTCTGTGCTTGCGAGAGGGGAAACATTGCCTCTTTGAGGCACCTAGGGGTGTGTGTAAGATTTTCCCAGGTCACTGGGTGGGGGCTTGAGCTGGTTTGGCATTGTGTTATTGAAACAGAACCCCTGGATACTGAACCTGGCCCTTGTTGCTGCCAAATTCAGAGGGGCAGAAGGGTTACATAAGGAGCAGAATCAAGGATCCACAGCTCGGAAGACCCATAGGAAGCTTGGGCAGGAGAGGGAAAAAGGACAGATAGCCCAGGAGACAGGAGGTGGGCTGAGGGGACAAGAGTCCACTTTCCACATACCACAGATGTACTGCAACAGGATGCTGGAGGGGCTCTGACCCCAGCCCAATGAATGTACTGAAATGTTAGGAAACTGAGGCAATGAACGGCATGTAGGATTTATTATTTTTGTGTAGATCTGTGTATTTCTTGTGGGATTAAGTCGTGAGCAACAGCACTGTAGGGTGTGAATGAGAAATTTACTTCCTGGCAAAGAAACAGCTGGTAGTTCCCATCTCCACAGACTTTCTCCTGAACCCCAAAAGGAAAGGATTCTCAAAGAAGAGGAAAAAGTATAAGAAGAGGGAATAGATGCCCCAAGTGTTCCCTCCTTTTCTCTCTATGCATAGCAGCCACAACTCCTACGGCACAAAGAAAAAGCCTTGGACTGAGGGAAGGATCCTTGCAGAAAGGAATTCAGCAAGTAAGATTGCTGATGCATGTGATGAGAGATTGCTTTGAATTCAATTAGCTTGTTAAGACAGATATTAGTTGCATTTACTTTTATTTTCTTGCAAACAATTCTAACGTTTATGCCTCATTACTTGTAATCACTTAAAAACTATCTTTCTGTAGTTAATAAACTTGTTTTATTGTTTTATCTAAATCAGTGTGCTTGGACTGCAGTGTTTGGGAAACTCCATTTGCGATAACAGCATCTGGGCATATCATTTTCTATTAATGAAATGATGGACTTCATATGAGTTGTGCAGGACGGGCTGGGCAGTACAAGATACACATTTCTGGGGGAAAGTCTGGGACTTGAATTTGCTGGTGTTGCTCTGCAGTGTAATTCAAGAGTAGCTGGCCATAGCACTCATGCCGTACAGCTGGGAGTAATTTACACGCTGGAGGCTGTGTGAGAGCAGACCAGGAGTGGTTACTTTCACAGGGAAGCAGTGTCAAAGGCACCCCAAGTTGGAAAATTGAGGGGACACAGCTGTTCAACAGTCCAGATTGCACCCAGGGTAACGTCACAGAGCCTCAAACTAGGCCTGGGCTTCATGGGTCCTAGGTCAGTAGTTGTCAGCAGGAAGCCAGGGGGAGGGTTGCTGAATGGCTGCTCATGTTAACTCTGTGGACCCGGCTTGAGGCCTGTGGGTCACAACATTCCCGTTAAGTCAACAGCTCTCATCCCCAGTACCGGCAATCTCTCTTTTTAACTAAGCTTCATTTTATATACAGAGGTGGCTATTTGTGGTCTGCATAAAAGACAGGTGCGACTCCTAGTTTTTATCTCTAGCTCCCACCACTGACTCACTCCTCAGGAAAAATTACTTAACTTCCCTGTGCCCTTAGTTACCCACCTGTAATATGGGTGCAATAACTCACATGGGTATTTTCATTTCAGTAGAGATTGTAAAGTGATCACCAAATGCACTGAGCTCAAGCCAATGCCCACTAAAGCCAGTGAAAAGCCTCTGTTCTTATTTGTATTGCAGAAGTGCTCTGTTGTGCCAGCTAGCATACAAATATATTGAAAGACAGTCCTTCCTCCCAAGAACTTACTATTTAAATAGACAAAGAGTGGGAGGGGAAACAGAGGCACAGAGAGTGGAGGTGACTTGCGCAAGTTCACCTAGCTGGTCATTGGCAGAGCCAAGAACAGAACTCATATCTCCTGACTCTCAGTCCTAGTCACTAGACTATTTGGAGTTTCAAGGAAATCAGATGGGAATTTAACTGAATCTAGCCCTGCAAAAGTGGCTATAAAGGAAACACAAAATTATTCAGAGTAGTGTTGTGTTTCAGAATACCCACACAGCAACCCAAGGACAGCGTCTTTATTTTAAACCCATTTGTAGGCCTTGTTTGTTTTTTGAATTGTTGCTCTCTGAATTCATAATTTTTAACCACAGGGGAAGCACAGAGCAGTTGCAAACTGGGGGTGCTTACAGGACCGACCACACCAACAAAATAATTAGACTGCAGTAAGAGGAAATCACAGCACTGCAGAGTTCTCAGAGAAATATTTGCGGCAGCAACCATTCCTGAAATCTGGATCTCAGAAAAAAAATTACACGCATGTTCCCTTAAGGCAACATTTAAGAGATCAAAATGCAAAAAATAAAGTGCTTGACCCTTGGAAGCTCTTTTCTTTTTTTACATTTATGTTCAAACCATGAAGGAAATGGAGAAATATTCGCACTTCATGTAAGTCCTCCTAGATCTTTAATATTTCACTTTGCCTCTCTTGTTTGACCATATTTTTGGCTACCCTGAAGATTACATCCCTGCAAAGCAATCAGAACTTCTGGGAGAGAGAATAGCAGGACCAGGGAAAAGATTCAAAACCTAACACCACCCTCCAGGTTCAGTTCTTAAGGTAGTCTATTTTGGGGGATGCAGTTGCAACATAGTTGACCCCAAGATGGTGAACACACAATTTGTGGTTGTAGCCAGAAACGGCTCTCAGTGCCCACAAAGCCCCAGGGCCTAGAACTGCTGCAGATAAAAAAGCATCTAGCCCTTTCCCTTGCAGATGTTTGCTTTGAAACTACTAAAAGGTGCCAAACAAAGTAGAGTTGAAAGTTTGTCGCCGCAATTTTTCCCCAAGGATCCAACACTGCCAACCCCAAGTGTTCAAAAACCATCAGCCAGGAGATTGGCTTAAAAATCATAACCCTGTTTATGACAATACACACATGGGGTTCTTTTCACGCGCCTCTGGTTTTGGAGCCTTTAGGGATCATGCTTGGAAGCTTTTTTCCTGAAAACATGAGGGCTAGACACACCTTTTAAATGAAAGCAGAGATTCTTATATGACTGAAGGGTTCCTTGGGCTGCACACCAAGAAAATGACCAATTATCACAAGACTTGTTCAAAAAAAAACCAAAAAGAAGGCACTCTCCTCAAGTTATCCTGGGTGCCTGCACCTTCAGTATTGCTGCTGGTCAAGTTGGATGCTTACTTTCATAATGCCCATAGACAGTCTCTTGTGTGGAAGAAAGCAAGTGATTGTAACACTGCTTTCTTGCCGGCACACAATCTTCCTGCTGTCTCTAGCACCACCTTCTGATTGCAGATCCTCATCAATAGACGAGCTGTACACAATGCAACTCAGAGGGATGGCAGTGGCAGAAAAGGTGGCAGAAGAGTCATTGTTGTACTCGCTCAATCCTGCCACTGTTGCATGGGACTGGTGCCTCTGAATTGAGGCAGCACAGCCCGTAAACTGCTCTCTAAATTATGTCAGGCCACAGATGGCCACAACAGCCTGAAAATGCAGCCTGGCATTAGCACAGTGTTAGTTACCCCAGCCCCACCCTCTTCCTCTGGTCACACCCCTTTTTGCCTGCTTCCTCCGCAGGAGGAAGAGTATCCCTAAGGAGCTGCATGTCAGCAGTCCTTGCACTGGATGATATTCCAGCAGCTGCTTACACCAGTGTTTGGGCCAGATTGCACCTGCAATGGAGATAAAAACTGTCACGTCATGTGGCCCATTGTATGCAACTACGAGCACGTAAACATCTATTGAATAAACTAATTATAGCGGAGATTTTCAAAGTCACCTACTGTATTGTATTCCCAGTTATTATAAGTATAATTGTTTGGATTTGTGTTTAGGTTATATCTGATGTTTAGTCAGTTGTACTGGTTTTTAGTTATATTCATCTGGTTATAATTGTTTGATTTGTTTGCAACAGATCACCTGTGCCCTACCATGACAACAACTACTGTAATGGTCATAAATCAAGGGGCAATAGTGTTGGGAAAGCAGCCCAACCTGTAGCAGTTGTCTGAATTAACATAAATTTTCATCCCTTCATCTGTCCCTATTAGTAATCCTAACTGTTTATGTTTGGTTCTGCCTTAAAACATTAACATAAAGTGTGACCACCATTCAATACCCCTGGATTTGAAGGGTCAAAAGGGGAAAGTATGATACTGATAATGAAATTGGTTTTAATTGTTATATTATTAAGGTAACTTCTGGTTCACGATCTCACAAGTACAACTTGCCTGCAATTGTAACTCTGTTCACTGTTTGCCATATTGTAAATTCAAACCCATTTTAAAACACTCACTTCCACTTTGTAAAAGCTTCCTCCAACCTTCAATTTTTGCAAAACTGCTGTAATTCTATTAGTTGTTTAGATGTGTGAATGAGGCATGCTATGGAATGATCACGGATCACCTCCATGCGCCAGCCTGTCCCTGAATGAGATAAAGGTTCAACTACCAACGGCTGGAAGACCATAGACAATCAGCTCTAAACAAAGTAAAAAGCATCCACACCCAAGAGAAGAAAAAGACAAAGAACAAACAGAGGAAGATCAAAAACCAGGTTCAAGGCTGAAGGTCACACCTGCAATGACAGTGATCAATCCAAACCAGAGGACAGCAGGTGACACAAGACAAGACCTCTAGACTATTGATATCCAAACTAAAAGGAGCCTGCGTAAAAAAGAAGGTGAGGATGTACAGACTTTGGGTAACATTCTGTCTGACCGAAATGGAGCCAGCCAACACTGCTGATTGAATTTAACAACAAAGCAGAAATGAAGCAACTCCCATGAAACTAACATATTTGGGAAAATCCCTAATAAACTGGCTCTGAAGACTGAGGACTTTGAGTCTATTGGTTCTTGTGCCAACTCCAAGGAGGCATCAGGTGCACCTGAACCAACTCCACTCTGTTACAGGGTACCTGCCAAGTTTCTGTCACAAGCACTTAAGGCTGGTAACTAATAATAATCTAATACAAAACTTTAATAGAAGATGAGAGTGTGAATGGATATACGTGTATATGTAAATATTATATATAATCATAGGAATAAGTAGCCAAACAACATTGTTTGCTGTTATCTTTTATTTTATTATGGTATTTACAATAAATGTGACAAATGTCTTGTCCCCTTTAACAAGATCCTGCTAGTTTTTATTGGTATAACAATCAAAACGATCATTAGGGTCATTACCTGGACTTCCCTAAAAATGGTGATCTTCAGTGCCTGTGTGTAAATTAATTTTGTGCCTGATGCCAAGCAAAATCCTTCTGCCAGCATCCTCCATTCTTCCCCTTTTACTTTCCTGGTCCCTACAGACCCAACACACTCCCTCCAGCCAAGGCAGGCATGGAAGCTTGTTGACACTAGTTCATAGGTTAGACAGAGAGAAGAGGCTCAAAAGCAACATAGAGCTGGCAGAGACTGAGACTGCTGCCAACCTACAACGGGAGGGGTGAGACTGGGATCTGAGTTTGGATTCCTGATTTAGCATCACATCACAGCATCACTGTGCTAGGCCCACCTCTTGCAGTTCTTTTAAAGCCCTAGAATGCATCCACTTCTCTTCAGGACAGGCTGAGTAGGAAAGGTTAGAGGGATATAAATATTTTCACCGTATCACTCAGCTATTTACTGGGTACCTAATTCCATCCATACCAGTCCTTCGGCAGCCAGAATGAGGACAAGTTAGACTGGTTTGGGTTAAAGCTCTGAACATGAGGAGTTTGGGGGATTCAGATTATTCCTAAGTCTCAGAAGTGGCTCTGTCCACTATGTGATGAGTCTTTCAGAGCCCCCTACGTTCTCAGCACAACGCCTGACTCCACCTCACTTTGCAAGTGGCACCTCCTCTTAGGTGGCACTTCTGGAAGTGCAAGTGGTATCCATACAGAAAGAATTTTAACTGACAATATAACTAATAGCCCAATCCTTTTACTCCATTCAGCAGCTCATAGGAGATCTCTTTCTTGTCTACTAATCTGACATGGTCTTTTGCTCTCCATCGGCTTTGATAACCTTGCTCGTTAATGGGATGACCTTGCAGCTACTCCTAGGTCTTGCTATTGCTGGCAGGGGCTGGCTGTGACCCTTTACTAGGCAAGAAAATGAACCCAATTTATACCAAGACAGGGAGCATAGATTTGCCTTGCTGTCACATTTTCCACTAGTTACGCCAAAAGTCAGAATAAGGTAAAAGGGGAAGCAGAAGACATGCAAAGACAGCCAAGTTATAAATAGTTTTCCAGCGATTTACTGGAAAATCCATGAGCCAAATTCACCATGTGCTACAAAGCACCTTCTAACTCAGCATAACTATAAAGTGCCCAAGTGGCACAAAGCAATGAGTCTTGCCTCTCATATGGAAGGTGATGTTAAGAGACAGTGACCAGCAAGTAATTCTTCTACTCTGCTTTTACCTAAACCAAAGCACAGATCCCACCACTTGTCAGTGACTTTCAGCCCAACATTCAGACAAATAACCTGTTGAGAAGTCAGTCAATCAGGGGATTTTTGGTTCTCAGGATACCCAAAGGCAGGTATTGCCCAGTGCATGTAATAGCATCACCGACAGTCACTGCAAGCACCCATTATGATGGATACAGCAGAGAGCAGGGGAAAGAAGAAACCAACTACTCTTTTGTAGATTTCCAGAGAATATTCCCATTTCAGGGTTCCTCTGTCAGAATTCTTGTCTGGGGGCATGATCCTGTATTGCCTTGCCCCTTGAGAAGTCATGTATGCCATACTAAGTGAGTATGAAACACTGCCAAGACAGACTCGGAGCATTTTAAACCCACTTTGCCCAGGTGTGAATGATGACCCAAAGTGAAAGGCAGTGGAAATCAGGCTCTGTGTCCTCCTTAAATGCATTAAGAATTCATCGTCGAGGGAAAGGTTTAACCTTTAAGCACAGGACTCCTGGGAATGTAGGTGTTTTGTCTATAGAAGAACTGAGCTGTCAGAAGCTAATATGTTTTCAATTTGTGAAAATCCATGAGATTGGAGCAATCCTCACTGGGAAAGCTTTATTTACTTCTTTCCCAGCAAAGTCCAATTATGGAGATGCTCCATGAGTGATGCTCCCAGCCATCACAGATGACAGCCAGCTCTGCTGAAGAAAGAAGATGCTTTTCTGGCTTTTGTGGAGGGATCCATTTTATCCTTCGGCAGCTGGCAACAACAACAAAAAGCTAAACATCTTGGTACTTAAGGCTAGTTTTCTGTGTATGGAAACTGCAACAGAGCTATTGCTTGGTAACATTTCATTAACCATGCAATGGCAAACAGCATTTGATATAGCTGGTTTACATCGCACAGGATGGCTCGTGCTAAGATGCAGTGGTTTTCAGGGAGATCCCTGCCTGCTCACTGACACAAAAGAAGTGACAAAGTTTGCTTAAAGTCACACAGTGTATTAGCAACTAAGCCTTTGAAGATGTCATTGGCCCCTTAGCCCTTTTCTGTAATCACCAGATCATAGGGCCTCTGTCTTTGGCCTTAGCAGCTTGATTACATAATCAGAGTTAGAAAGAGGACTCAGAAGATATCAGGAGCACCACGGATCTATTCCCATATTCCTCCCCCACTTTCTCCCCACTGCCTATTCCCCGCTCCCCCCCCCCAAAACGGCATGTCCAGAAACAAAGGCAACAGTTATAAAATGAGCAATATCAGCAGCTTGCAATAGTGCTTGTCCCAGTGTGACCTGGATCAATTTTATAAAATTAGGTGCTAATTCTTTTCCTTGCATTAGGGCTCCGCTGATGCAAAGATACCCTTCAGCCACCCTAGCTGACCATAGGTGAATCGCCCCAGCTCACGGGATCCTTGCAAGGCATAAGAGCTGCCATAACGGGAGAGAGGGAAAACAAGAAAACTACAGAAGAGGCATCCTCCATTCCTCTGCCCTTATACTGCCAAAGTGGCAGAGAGATATAGGCCCTGTTATCTCTGGGGAGGGATGGCCTTAGCATTCTGGATGTAGAAGCCAGCAATTCTTGTTAGAAGAGCAAGCCATGTGAGCAAGCCGTGGTGTCCAAAAATGTATAGCCTCCTGCAGAACGCCAGATAAGCAGAACTGTGCCAGCCTGTGGAGTTGAATGGGGAAAACCAGTAGCAATACTAGCTTTGATTTGTTCTTTGTTTCATGGTGGCTGGTGTTGGCAGCCCCTTACTTTCTTATCTACTGGGCAGAGGAAACTTCGTCCCCCAGAGTAGGTTAGGGCAGCCCTGAGCACTGCCCTCAATTTGTGCACAGCTGCCCACAGCCCCTGTGGGCTTTGTGGCTGACAAAGAACACACAGGGCACAGGCCTGCCCCAGCCACCTCTCTTCTACTCCTGGGATGCCCACCCTCTGCCTGTCTCCAACACAGCCTAGTGCTGGGATGTGGGAAGAGCCGGCTGAGCATTATTATTTCCTCTTCATAGGCAGTGGCTGTAGAAATCTGCACTCCTGTGAGAGACACACGGCCCAGAGCAGATCTAAAGCTAGCCGAAGCAGCAGCAGCAGCAGCAGCAGCAGCAGCAAACGTTCCTCGGCAATAAGAGATAGAAAGGGCACTCCCACCTAACACCCCACACCTTACAACAAGAATGACTGTCCACAGCATAGGTAAGGGAATTACTGTTTTTATGTGACCCATGGTCTACAAACCACAGTTTCTCTGTCCCACAGATCAACGAGCTGAAACATCTCTCCGCAGCACAAGGAGAAGCGTAATAAAGAGGAGTGTTTGGTTTCTGCTTATCTCTTCCCCACCACCCCTACCCCCACAAATAAAAAAAAAAGACAGCCATTCTTATCATTCCACTGCCTTCTTGGGTTGGAGTAAAGAATACACACAACATCTGGTCTGTTTTCTAAGCACTTACACTTCACAAGAAGAAGGTTGTTTGTGAGGAAGACAATGCTGGCTTCATTCCCAGCTGACAGATTTTATCCCCTTTTTACATACACACAGTTTTTTCATCTTTAAACACGGGAACAGCTGCTCACCAACAGGGGCTGACACAACACATGTGTGAGAAAAATAAGTATTCCTGAAAGGAAAGGAACAGGGACCTCCGACATACCTTGCAGGTTTGGAAATGAACCATGGTTGAATCCAAATATTTGGTTTTTAGTGGCAATGTTGTATCTCAATGACCTCTAGAAGTCACGGTTCAACAGGCAGCGATCGATCCAGCGGGGATCGATTTATCACCTCTAGTCTAGATGTGATAAATTGATCCCCTAGTGCTCTCTCATTGACTCCCGTACTCCAGCACCATGAGAGGTGCAGCAGGCAGAGTCAATGGGGGAGCCGCAGCAGTTGACTCACCGCTGTGAAGACAATGCGGTGAGTAGATCTAAGTACGTTGACTTCAGCTACTCATGTAGCTGAAGTTGCGTAACTTAGATCTATCTCCCCCCCTAATATTGACTAGGCCTAAGCCAACAAAATGCGGGAGAGGAAACAGTCACAGGGAGGGGAAATGACTTGCATAAGTTCATATAACAGGTCAACGGCAGACCCAAGAACACAAATCCTGTCTTCCGAGTCATAAATCAGTGCCCTACCACTAGCTCACACTGCCTACCCATAGAGCCGGCAATGGTAGTTGTGATGACATCGAGATCTGCTACCTAGAACCTAGACCGAGTTCAACAACTCACTTGACATAAGCCTCCAAACAACTATTAGGACTTTCGTTTGCTATCCAGCTAGCCGGAGTAGAACTGCTGATCTTGAGGTTAAACACTTTATACGGCAGTATCCATCATGAGCAACACAGTTTACATTTCGATTTAAAGATGAAATTTGTATTTTCTACACACACACACACACAAAATCCATGTATTGGCCCGGTGGGATGGGGGCGCGAAGGAGGTGAAGAAGAATAGGTTTTTCATTGTGCTTAAAACTTAAAATAAAAAGAGCAAGATAATTATTAGGTATTTGGAACATATCTGGGAACACTCAGGTGATTTAGACGTAGCAACGCTGTGCTATTTAATATTTATATTTCACTATTGTATCACAAGGGCTGATGGAAAAGCCATTAACAAATGCTGCATACACTGTATTAGAAAGGCTGCCCATATGCAGGCTCAGTTGGAGCATAACCTGACAAAGAGGTTTATTACCATAAATGCTTGTTTGTGTTTGGAAAGTTCTTGGGGCTTAGCCAAACAATCAATGCATTGAGGAAATACTGAGAGACAAAGGGCTGCTTTTAAAGCCATCCTTGTCTGTAGGTCAGTATTATCCAGAGTGACATGTTGTCAAAATACAGTAATAACACATGGTCCTGCCTGCTGCTGAATGCAAAAAGTCAGATTTTAAGGCTTGATTGCAACGCTTGTGCTTTTAGGGGTGTCTGGACTGTGACGGGTCCCTGTACTCACCGCTAGATGATGCCATTTCTTGGCCATTCTGGGGATTAGCTCAGTCAAGAAGATGCTCCTTCCAGCAGTTACACCCTGGCAGTTTCTCCTCTCCAGCCCCTCTCTCGCTCTCAGGAGTCACAGCATCCTCTTTGCGACTGTGCCCTCCGGCCAGGTCATTATTTTGGTTTCCCCTTCCGGGGGATCTTACCAAGGTTCTTTCTCTCTAGCAGTCTTCTGCTTCACGGCCCTACAGTGCCAATCCTGCAGTACCTGGCAGGAGAACCCAGGCCCACCCTCTACTCTGGGTTCTGGCTCAGGGACCCTTTAAACTGCTGCCAGGGTCTGTTTCCTGCATCTTGCTGCCTTTCCCTGAATCACTTCCATACCTCCTGGTCTTCCTAACTCCTCTCGCTGTGCCCTCCCAAGGAGTAACTTTAGGCAACTTGTCTCTGCAGCCCTCCAAAAACTTCTCCTTCTTCCCAGGAAGTGACTGCAGCCTTTCCCAGCCACCTCTTCTTTTACCCACCTCCTGGTTTTTGTAGAAGCCGTGTCTGTCCCTCACCGGTGAGCTTCTCTCTAATTAGCTGCTTCCAGCCTAAAGCTCTCCTATTTGCAGCTTAATTAGCTGACTGGGCCCACCTAGCCTAATTCAGCTCTTGCAGGGCTAGTGTGGGGAGCACACCCCATCACACTGACTTGAGAAAAAATTTTCTGCTTAAAATAATATTCTGAGTTTCCTATGTATACATGAGCTGTTCTTCAAACAAACCAAACAGAACATTGTATCTGTCCCATTTCCTTTATCCCTTGGTCAAAGAAGGTTGGAGTCTGGGGTTTAGAAGTTCTAAGGGGGAGTAGGGGAAAGGACCCTAAGAGTAGTCAAAGCCTTGGGCTGGAGTTTGAATTTATTCTGAACTGCCTTGATAATAAACCCAGAAAGGGTGAGGTTTGATCCTGTACAGAGCGAAGGGCCTTTCTTTGGGGGAACTGGGCAGCAACAGCATCTGCTTGCACTGTATCAAACCAATATATCATTTTAATGCCCTTCCTGAGTAGTTAATTGTGCACAGCTACGCCTGTCTTAAGCAGCACTTACAATAAACAGCCTAGTACAGTACTTTCGGTAGAATCTTTGGATTCCTTTGTGCATTGCTCCCTTAAAGGTCTGCAGTGCCTCACAGCAGCTAGCTGTGGGCCCATCACTTTTACTGTCTCACACTTGACAGACCGTAATTCCATTATGAGTCATACAAGGGTGGAGTATGGACGGTTAGCCACAAGCCCTGAGCCAGGGCTGGAGCAGTTCAGAGCTGAGTCTCCCTGAGGGAAGAACTGGTGAGATGTATCTGCTGCTGGTTACTGCATAGAATGCTTGCTTCCCTCCCCCCACCCCACCCCACCGCCAGGGTAGGACCTGGAGATTACAGTGGACAAGAAGCTGGATACGAGTCAACAGTGTGCCCTTGTTGCCAAGAAGGCTAACAGCATATTGGGATCCATGAGTAGGAGAATTGCCAGCAGATCGAGGGACACGATCATTCCCCTCTATTAGGCACTGGTGAGACCATATCTGGAGTATTGTGTCCAGTTTTGGGCCCTCCACTACAGAAAGGATGTGGACAAATTGGAGAGTCCAGCAGAGGGCAATGAAAATGATCGGGGGGCTGGGGCACATGGCTTACAAGGAGAGGCTGAGGGAACTGGGCTTATTTAGTCTGCAGAAGAGAACAGTGAGGGAAGATTTGATAACTGCCTTCAACTACCTGAAGGGGGAGTTCCAAAGAGGATGGGGCTGGGCAGTTCTCAGTGGTGGCAGATGATAGAACAAGAAGCAATGGTCTCAAGTTGCAGTGGGGGAGGTTTAAGTTGGATATTAGGAAAAACTAGTTCACAAGGAGGGTGGTGAAAGCACTGAATGGGTTACTAGGGAGGTGTAGAAACTCCATCTTAGAGGTTTTAAGGACCTTTTCACTGTTACAGATTAGGGACCGAATGGCTAGGAAGCAGTTTCTGCAGAAAAAACCTAGGAGTTACTGTGGATGAGAGGCTGGATATGAGTCAACAGTGTGCCCTTGTTGCCAAGAAGCTAAACGGCATTTTGGACTGTATAAGTAGGGGATTGCCAGCAGATAGAGGGACGTGATCATTCCCCTCTATTTGACATTGATGAGGCCTCATCTGGAGTACTGTGTCCAGTTTTGGGTCCACACTACAAGAAGGATGTGGAAAAATTGGAAAGAGTCAGTGAGGGCAACAAAATGATTAGGGTGCTGGAGCACATGATTTATGAGGAGAAACTGAGGGAAGCTGGGATTGTTTAGTCTGCAGAAGAGAAGATGAGGGGGGATTTGACAGCTGCTTTAGCTACCTGAAAGGGGGTTCCAAAGAGGATGAAGCTAGGCTGTTCTCAGTGGTGGCAGATGACAGAACAAGGAGTATTGGTCTCAAGTTGCAGTGGGGGAGCTTTAGGTTAGATATTAGGAAAAACTTTTTCACTAGGAGGGTGGTGAAGCAACTGGAAATGGCTTGTCCTAGGAGGTGGTGGAATCTCCTTTCTTAGAGATTTTTAAGGTCAGGCTTGACAAAGTCCTGGCTGGGATGATTTAGTCGAGGTTGGTCCTGCTTTGAGCAGTGGGTTGGACTACATGACCTCCTGAGGTCTCTTCCAACCCTAATCTTCTATGATTCTATGGTCTTGTCTCTTCCTAGCCCCTTTCAGCCACCTTCCTGCCTGGGTGGGGGAGGGGGGCATGCAGGCATGTTTTGTCCTTGTGATCTTCAGAGAGCAGGGGCTGCTATTGTGTCTGCTCAGGAGTAGCAGCACCAGGAAGTGGGGGCAGCTTCTTGAACACCCCTTGTCCTGTGCACATGTAAGTGCATGCCACGGAGAATCTGGCCATAACGTGACAGGCAGACGGACAGGTCACAACTGGCACAAGTGAATTCCCTTTTACACAACTTCCTGTATCATTCTGACTGAGTTCACAAGAGTGTTTTAGGCCTTTTTCCATGCTCAGTAAAATCTTAGTCACAAGAATTACTCATTACCGCAAGTTTAATTTTCTGTACACTCTGGCTCTCATATACCTTCATTCCGGAGATAAGGGACAATACACAAAGAGCAAACTGGACAGAATTAACTCACTCTAGGCTCTTGACACTCCACAACAATAACAAAAGTGAAAGATGGCAGAAAATTAAACTGCTCCTGACAAAACTATGACGACCCCCAAGAACACCTCAAAAGTAAGATGTCCTGGTAATGGGTTCCAGATTGTAATCTCAAGGATATTCTTTGGACACTCTCACTGAGGGATTTCTAGCCAGTAGTTAACAAGTCTTTAATAAGAATCAAATGAAAGAAAGAGGTTAGCAATAATATAATTACCAAGGCAATAACCTGAAAACAAAGTGGTCTGATTAAATATGAATATACAGTAGAGTGAATCAGGGGCATATTCCAAAATACAGTAGAAGAGTAGCTTTAATCTGGATTATTTGTAGCCCTGATTAAAAACAGCTTGAAGAAGTTGTACAATGGGACTGCCCAGATCCATGTCAGACTTAAGATAGCTTTGCTTGTTTCAGATAGGAGAACAGTCTTAATTAGTCACTCCACAAAATAAATAGATAGCATCAATCAAAGGCAGTACAGCATTAGAAGGAAGGGCAAACTCAGACAGGGTCAGTCTCTGGAATAAGAGGATTCATAGATTCATGTCCAAAATCAACGTGTTTCCCCTGATAAAAAAAATCAGGTGCTTTATGTGCAGTCTCTCTTCTAAAGATGACCATGACATTAAATGAGAGAGATTAAATGATTCGCTCAAGGTCACCCATGAGTCTAACAAGCTAGAAATTAAACACTGATCTCCTGAGTCCCAATCGGTGCCTTAAGCATAATACCATCCTTCCTATTGGATGACCAATCATGGTAGATTTTCTGGATAAGATATGGAATTCTCCTCAGGATTCCTGTACAGAAAAATACTGAGAGAGCCTCAATACCACTCTGTGTGAAACCAGGAATGTCAGAGTTAGTCATCAGGATAAATCACTCACAGTGAACCAAATTTGGCTTTCAGTGATATGGATGATACTCCCCCACTGACTTCACTGAGAGCTGCACACAAGTACATAACACCACAAAACTGGGCACAATCTTTTCCACCTCCGTTGGCAATGTCTCAGTCAGAGTCAATCCCCTAAATGCTCTGTTAATGCCGTTCATGGGAGGTAGAGCAAGAACTCTTGCTCGTTCCATGAGCTACATTGCAATCATGCCAAGTGAAAAAAGTACTTTTAGGCCTCTGCATCAGATCCCAGTTCTTTTCTTAAAGCTCTTTTGATAAGAGTTGGCTTTGATGCAAAAAAAAGCAACCTGCCCTAGAGACATGGGAGATAGCAGAATTCTGGAAGGTACTTGGATCCCTGTGCTGTAATCCCAGGATGAACCATTAGACAAAGAAAGGTCAGAATATGTAGTAAAATAAAGGAAATGGTTGGGAGCAAAATGCAGTTAAGACTTGAAAGTCATTTAACATATCAGAAGCCAAATCCAGTATCTGATGCCACCCTCTACCCAATTTCTTAAACTGATTTTGCAATGAGCGTAAGGGAGAAAAGCCCGGTAATAGCCCTTTCTGAGTGTCAGTTAGATTGATTACAGTTTTCTGCAAACAATACATTTTAAATAGTTCTTTATAGGATTTGTTTTACGCCCAAAATTTTTCTCTATTACAAAAACCTCCTAACAAATGCAATCATATTTCTATTCACTATCTCTCAAAAGTATCCATCCACTCTTTGTCTCTGGCCACCTGTTAGCGCTTCCTTCTCTATATTTAGCTCCCTTAGCTTTGTTCTGTAACCTTTCCCTTCTGCCCTTCTGCCCTCATTATCCTAATTCTATTCCTGCTGCAGTAAAACTGTCTCTCTCTTTTTTTCATTTAGTCAATAAGGTTTATTTATGGAAGTCATCTCCCGTTATCAGATTACTTTCTCCCTACCTATGATGACTTGCCTTCTACTAGGAATTCACAATGGAACTATAATGGTGGGTTATATTATGATGCTTCAAAAACTGTGTCTTGCCTGATTTCCCGCTAACCTGCACCTTGTGTAGTCATTTACATCAGTGCAAGATAAATAGAAAAACACTGCCATTCTGCTTTGCTAGTATTTTACACCCACTTTGTACTTGTGTAAATGAGCACATTAGGTGCAGGTCAATGGAGAATCTGCTTTCCATTTAACTACACCACAGCAAAGTCTATGGAAATACCTTAGGAACTATATTAGTAGGAGAACTGCAAAGATCTTCAGGGTTCCAGCTGAGACAGTCTTACCAAGGTTTCTAACAGCTCAGCCAGAAGGCCACTCCTTTTGGCTCTCCCTCAGCCTGCAAGCTAAAGGGTCCCAGCTCAATTCTTGGCTGTGTTGGTATACAGCACGCATACTTAGCGAGCTGAGTTTCCGGTTATCAGCTCTGCTAATTGGTGATGTCGGCTCCAGTGTCTGGCTGCCAGTTGGCAGACATAAAAGTTAGGAAGAAGAGCAGATTAGAGAATAAATGTATTGTTCAGGGAAAAGAAGGAAAGAGAATTTAGAGTGAGCAGAGTCGTGGAAAAATGGCTTTAAGCTGAGAATAGGGCAGTTTTAACGGGAGAGCTTTGTCAGCTGTCATTTCCCATCAAGGATAAAGAATGGAGTAAATTCATGTCACTGAATGAATATGTTGCTCTAAACATTTCATTTTATTTGTCATAATCTCTTTTCCCTAGTGGCATCTCCATCCAACATATACTCTGTGTATTGGAGTTTCTTACTCAGAGCCTAGAAATACTGACTCCTAGGCTATTTCTAGGCTTGGCAGAATTTTATTTTTATTTTTTTATCATCGACATCTATGTTTATTTTTAAGCATTTTTTTCAGTTTAACTATTTAAATTTTAATTTGTGCAAAATTAAGGGGTTTATACATTTTTTATGTTTATTGATTTACATGTTCACAGTTGCAGTAAATTCTGGGGGCAGACAATAGGGGAGCTCAGATAATTATTTAAGGACCATTGACGTTGAGGTTCAAAACATTAAAGCTTTTCAATCGTTAAAATGCAAATGGTCAATGTCATATGTCAAAATATACAATGTAAATATCCTTAGAACAAACTGTAATAAGTTCTTAGGCAGCATTTATCTTATTTTGCCTGTCTGTAAATTTCAACTATTGATGGAAATATGTTTTTGTTGTTATTTTCTGTGTATGGTAAAATCAACATTTACCAGTAAAAATCTCACCCTTCCAAGCCTAGCCATTTTACTGTTCACCAGTATAGATACAGCTTGTTTGCAGGTAGAGAGAGAAAAACTGAAGCTAGGAGCCTGCACCATAATAGAGACCAAGGACCCCTGGGGAAGTTGAAGGCCAACCCATTACCTTTAGAGAGGAAGGATGGTTAGTATCTTGGCCTAGGCATTAGATAACCCAAGTTCAAGTACCTGATCTTCTACCTTTTTTTCTGTGTGATCCCAGGGAGATGTCTTAATTTTTCCACTTCACTTCCCTGTCTGTAAAACAGGAATAACAACACTTCCTTCACTGTCTTGCCTATTTAGATTGTAAATGATTTGGGGCAGGGACTGTTTCATGCTGTGCGGGAGTACAGTCCTTAGAACAATTTGGCCCTGATCTTGGTTGGGTCCCCTAGACACTACTGAAGTTATAAATAACAGCTTACACCAATTTATTGGCAACATTGCTATAAGATCCAAGTAGGAAGCACAATGTATAAGGAACAAATGACATTATTTTTCCTCATCTTTCCCAACTCTGATGACTCTTGCCATGGGATCTGAATACCCAGGGTCACTGAGCCTACACGTTGTGGTGACATGAGTGAGGTGAGCTGCTGTGATGTTATTTAAAGTTAGCCATCCACAGAGCTTCCACCCAGGTGAAAGGCTTTTCTTTGCAAATGCCTGGTGTGTTTTGGGGCATGCTGTAATTTGACATGAGCCAGTGAAATAAAACATGATTCCCAGCATTGACTTTGGTGGTGGGAAAAGATGACAACTGGCCATGCTGACAGAGATGGATTTTGCTCCATGCAACCAGATCACTTCAAGATTAGGGTGACCAGATGTCCCGATTTTATAGGGACAGTCCCGATTTTTGGGTCTTTTTCTTATGGTCACTCTACTTCAAGATAGAAGCAGAAGTCATGGGGACTGTTCTATCTGTGAAAAGCACAGCATCACCCTGCTTACAGAATAGGCAGAGACCTTTTTCTTGTTACACTGGCCATTTCAATAAGCAGGACCCCTGGTTTTGACCCAGTTGTACCAACTATGGTGGGGGGAAAGCAAATCCCCTCCTAATCAGATAGTGATTTTGCCTATTTTAGTGTGCAACTCTATGACATGGAGTACATCTACACTGCAGCTGGGAGGGTGCTTCCCAGCACAGGTAGACAGACACACAGTAATTCTGCTTGAGCAACCACACTAAAAATAGCAGAACTGCTGGGGGTATCATGGGCAGTGGCTGGCGTTAGCCATCTGTGTATGTAGCCAGGGGATCCAAGTGAGTTTGCATGCCGGTGATTAGCCTGAGCTGCTGCCCATGCTACCTTGGCTACACTGCTATTCTAGCATGCTAGCCCATGTCTGTCATATCTGGGAAGCACGCTCTAGCTGCAGTATAGATGTGCCCTGCAGGAGCAGGAGTAAACATTGCTCAGGCCCAGAGTATGTCAGTGTAATCACTAAAAACAGCAAAGAGTCCTGTGGCACCTTATAGACTAACAGATGTATTGGAGCATGAGCTTTCCTGGGTGAATGCCCACTTTGTTGGATGCATTGGAATCACTGGGGCCAGTGGACCTCCATCAATTTCAGAGGCATTACTCCAGCATAAAACTGGAGTAGCCCAGTGGGCAGTTAGGGTAAACTGCCAGATAAAGAGATCATAGGCCCTTGTTTTCCTGGGTCAAGACTGTGCTGGTGACATTGTTCGAGCATTTTTTGTTTGTTTGTTTGTTTTTTGTCCATTTCCTCAGTCAATAGATTCCCTTTATACAGATAACCACAGCATGTCTATTCCGGTCATATTGCTGCACAGATCAAATGTTTTGTACCTCCCTTTCCCCTCTCTCATCCTGAAGCCAGTGTGTGCGTTTCACAGCAGGCTTTGTTCCAGGCCCAAGCTGGTCAGAATTTACCAAGTGACACCATTGCAATACAGGTCCAGTGAGTCAGTGACCCAGGCCAGCCACCACTAAACCTCTGCTCTGGCCCCTTAGCAGAGAGATGAAAAGAGATGGGGTGAGTCCCAGCAGTCCCTCTGTAACTCACTTTCTTCTCTGTGGCTGCTAGAGCCAAGGGGGGGAAAAGAGGCAAGTGAAGACCTGAGGAAGAAGAGGCAGAGCACAGCTTTTCTTTGACCTACGCCTCCACTCCAGAAGAGGCTGTTCTAAGAGCTTGTCTAGACATGGACATTATTATTCTGGAATAGTTATTCCAGTGAATTTCCAAGTGTGGACTAGACCTAACTTAGGTGGAGCAGAACAAAGAAGGGAGCCAGAATGCTGAGTGCTTGAGTATTCTGTGGCCATAATCTTACCACAAAAAGAAACTCAAAATAGTACACCTTCAAGCACTTCATGAAGCGATGCTGAAGCACAAGCAAACTACACCTGGCAGCAGATAGACATGCACTCAGCTCTCCTCTTTTACCTGCTGAAGGAGCAAGAAAGATTAGTATGCAAATTAAGCTGGCTGCAGGTGGGAATATACCCTTTATATTCCTATTTCACCCACAGAAGGACCTAGAGGACTTCTGTTCCCCACCCCCTGAAGTGCGGCTTGCAGGGATTTTGAAAATATGTCCCTCTTACTACTGGGACCCACGGGGAAGATATTCTTAACAGGCCAGAGCTGCTTGCTGACATGACACCAGGCACTGGTTTAATTTCATTCTCATGTCTGCTTGAAGCCAAAGTGAGTCATCTCCCCCATGAAATACAAATCTGTACACAACACTGGCTGTTAATACCTTTCTTGTCTCCGTTAAAGAGTGAAGTGACTATTCCAACCTCTCCCTGGGTGACCACTGTGTACTCTCACGCGCTCTCCCCTCCCCCCACCATCAACACTACTGCTATAACTCAACTGGCATTTGGAAAATTCAATCTGGCTTTTCAACAACAGCATCACACCCACTGATTTGACAATGAGACTCCATTTTAGATAAACTCAAGCCATTCATGGTTGCAATGGAAAACAAATATAGACGTCTCTCCTATCTTCTCATTATCCTCCAGGTGATTTACTCTGCTTGTCAGTAGGGTGACTGTGGGGCTGAGCAGTGGCCAACGACAATGGAAGCTGACTAGCTTCCAGGCTCCGGAAATGTCACTGAGTCCAATAGGGTGTCATTTTTTTTAAAATCTACACTATATACGGGAGTCCTGCTATTCTAAAATCAAGATAGACTCAGCCACACACAACCCACTCCAGAACACTCCTGCTCAGTCCCCACAAGACGAGCTACCCAACTGCCACAGAACCTCCCCCAGCATCAGGATCCCAGAGAGGAGCAGCAGTCACCCTTAGCAGACCCATCACATTGCCCTCTGCTGACTTTGGCCAATTCGTTACCATATTATAAAATGTTAAGCTGCCTGTTCACCTGCGCACAGTGAGACAGTATCACAGATGTTGTCAGTAGCTGCCGGTGTGGTGCTCTGCTCTTGTTCGATGATGATAACAATCGGCTGCATACGTGTTCCCTCTTTGTGGTGCCCCAGTTCTGCGCAGATCACTAACACAGCAAACCTCGAGAGAGCCCCCAAAGACCACAGACTCTAGTAAGGTACGAAGGAATCCAAGCCAGGTTTATTGTCAAACGAAGCACACTAATAGTTTCCTGTAGACTCTACAAGACATACTATGAATATGTGCCCCCTGGCAATGGACACAGCTCAGTCAGTGGTGGGAACTCCACTGCCCCTTAAGCTGGACAAAGATGCACACTCTGAGACCTATTTTTATACAGTTACAGGACAGATTACTCATCCCTACCGATGTATTGAAGTAGAGCCCCTTGACTCATTGGGGGCTGTCTCCTCCTTTGATCATGTTGGTTCAGACAAATATACCCATCACGTTGTCCTTTTGACCCTGTCTTTAAGATGCACCTCCCTGTTCCTTGTTATCTCTGTGGAGTGTTCTGATGCCATCTTGGCACAAGTCCCTCTGATTAGCACCTATGCGTGGATGTACCTGCTTCTAGCAGCCCTCTTCTTGCCAACTTCTGTGAGTGGGGCCTGCCTCTGGCTCACAGCCCAGCTTTTGCTTAGCAATGCCTGGAAGTACTTTGGTTCAGGCTTCAGGGCTCAGACTGGGCCTTTGATACAAGAGTTTATGTTTCAGGGCCTCATCTTACTACAACAGGGTGACTAGCCCTTTAAGAGGTAAGGGGTCTAGCCCCACCTGTGACTCATTCAGCCATTATTGCCAGCTGGGAACATTTGTGTAGCCACATGAGAGGATTGGGCACTATCGGAAGACAGGATACTGGACTAGATGGACCTTTGGTCTGACCCAGTATGGCCCCTCTGATGCTCTTATATCCAGGTAAGTGGCGAGGAGTCAGAAAATCAAATATCTTACCCAACTTAAGCAGAGAGAGCACTGTACCCATGAATATATTGCGCCAAATCATATTTCACAGATGCCACCACAACAGAGGCTTCTTTTCAACTGGAAGAGTTGACATTCAGATCTGGTTTTTAATTTCCTCTTAAGCTGTTGTTTTTGTACTCTTGTTATTCGAAAACATCAAGTTGCCACTTATGTCATGACAGAACAGGTTAGAGATAAGCTACAGTTGGGGAGCTATGGATTCTTTTTGCACTGGTGACTGCAATAAGGAATGTCATTACATTTCCACAGTTTGTGCTGGGAGCAAATATATTTGAAGAGCACGATGGTCAGGAGGAAAACTTCTCCTTTGCCGAGATGGGGTTGGCTCCCCTCAAGCAAACTAGGCTTCCACAAACATTCCCCTTCTGCTTCCTCATCAGATTTCTCCAAACTTTGTCCACAGAGGAACAATGAAAACATTTAGCGTCTAATAAAAATTAATTAAGTCTGGAACTCATCCTGACACATGTCCAGCCACTGTACTAAGCTGCAGATCACCTAAGCAATCTAAATACACTGAATGATGAGGGCATCAGTGTCCTTGCCTGCCCCCCTCCAACTCCACCCATTTCTTCTTCACCACTGGACAAGCCTGGATGGAGTCCATAACCAAGAGCTCTTATGGCACTCAGGACAGAGTCAGGAGAATCTGAGAGTTTGCAATTGTGCCTGTAACAACCAGCCAAACAGTTACGCATCAGTTACACAGGCTGAGGAGGACCCAAACACAAAATCAGAGAGAGGCTCTTGGGACAAGATCCCCAACAGCTGTAAATCAGCATAGCTCCATTGATTTCATTTACCTCCACTGTCAATTTACACCCACTGTAGATCTAGCCCTGAATTGACAGGGAAAGCACAAGGCTCTGAAACAAATTCTGAGGGGATTATTCTAATCAGTGGATAGCTCACATCTTGCTGAGCAAAAATAATGGGCTTGTTCCTCTCCCCTGCTGCTATTCCCTACTTCTCACTAGCTGACAGTTATACAATTATTACAGCCCAAGCCTGCTTTTGGGCAGAGAGTTAATCCATCTTAATGGCTCTGAATTCAGGATGATGCCCTTGTCTGGGGTCTTTGGGATGACTGACCCCTTTATAAAATCATAGAATATCAAGGTTGGAAGGGACTTCAGGAGGGCATCTAGTCCAACCCCCTGCTCAAAGCAGAACCAATCCATAACTTTTTTTTTTTGCCCCAGATCCCTAAATGGCCCCCTCAAGGGTTGAGTTCACAACCCTGGGTTTAGTAGGTCACTACTCAAAGCACTGATCTATCCTTCCTCCTCCACCTTCTCAAGGTGCTGCACTCTGAATCCACAAACCTCAGCTTTGATGGCCGACAAGTTTTACCTTCCAGACGACTCAAAACACTATTCATCATGCATCTGGACTGCTGGCTGGATGTGCTGGTGGGCCAAAGCCCCTTTAGCATATAGATGCTCTAGCACTGATATGTGGTGCAATAGAAATGGCCTAATTCATTGACTATTATATCCCTGCATGCTGCTTTTTGGAACACCAGTCTCAGGGTGCTAAAGCTGAATTCTCTGTTCTGGTGCTAATGCTTCAATTCAGCGTCTAGTGCTCAGTGGTAGTGTTAATCATCAACAAACATCTCCTGTTCTTTAGCTCATTGGTGCATCCACTGCCAGGAATGAGGGGGAACACAAGGCCCTAGATAGTTATGAACTGGGGGATCTCTCCCTCTGGGCAGATGGAACACACATGAATTCTCACCCCTGGCCCTCCCCAGCTTTATAAAGTGACTGCATCACTGTTCACTGCTTTCCTTGCTGCCAACAGATTGGTGCATCTTGGAATGAAAGCAACTATGTCCCAGTGGAAACACATGCTCTTCCATCAGCATTTACTGCCACTCTTCTGCTGTATTATCATAGTGATTTTCCACGAAACTGGTTTAAATGTAGAGCCTGCAAACAGGACATCAGAGCTGGGGAAACCCCCAAGGATTTGTGTTTGCCAAATCCAGGGTCTGTGTGGCTTTGCAGCTCTGGAAGATGTGAGAGAATCATAGTGAATTCTAGGGAAGGAGAAGGGAGGAGGAAGATTTGCCAGCGGGGCGGGAAGGCATGATCTCTTAATACATGATTGCTTGCAATGAGTGGCTGAAAGTTTTAGGGAATTTAAGATCAGGAAACTGTTGTTAAGGTGACAGCAGCAGAGAACCCTGTACTAGCCGTATTGTGATAAAGTGCCACAGTTAATGAATTGCCTTCTGCCTGTACTTTGCTAACCTAATTTGACTGGCTAACCTCAAAGGATAAGAGTGAAAAAGAAGCATTCATAAAAAGCAGGAGATATACATACCAAGATTCTTCTGAGGCCTGCCAATACAAGATGGAAAATGCCCATTGGTGGATTAGGTTCATCCTTCTTTCTACTCTGCTTCATACTAGAGACATCCATCCAGACTACTGGCCTATCCTATGGAGATGATTATGTATTGTAGATACACAATCAGAAGATCATTGCTCAGATGTTTGATATCTTGCTTTAAGTTAAACTAAGGGATGTTTTGAGTGTTGAGGATGAATGCCAGTTACCAGCCAATACCCTGAGAGCAAGGTAGCTAGAGTAAGGAGGGGATGGATAACATATTATGAAGAGTTTTAATTTCCAGGATAATCATTTACTGTCTGCCTTTAGCACCCCTTTTACAATATTGGACCTGGTACAATATTCTGTGTAGTGTGAGAACAGCAGCTTTACTCTGGACACAACATCCTGGTGCTGCAGAAAATGCTTCTGAAATAGGCTCCTGACTCTGAGGGTAGATGGACAGAGCTCCAGCCCTGGCTCCCCCAATATCAAACTGATAACAGTCTTGCTCTGGCCACAGCCACCAGGCAGCACCTCTCCCTCTGCACATTCCGTGATCCAAGGTAGGCTAGGTGGGAGATTATTGAACTTAGTAAATCTGGCATGTAGTGATCAGTGCAGCATTCATCCACTTACTGATCAATCATTCGTAACCTAGTTTGTGCCGAGATGTTCTCAGGGGCTCTTACGCTTATTACTAGGACCTGGAATGCATTGTAACTGTCACATTTGGTTTGATGGCACCATCTGTGTGATGTGCCCTATTGTAATTGTCACATTTGCTTTAAGAAGCTGCCACCATTGGTGCTATCATTTGATTTCAGCTGCACTTGGTGACACATTTGCTTTAGGGAATAGATGCTGTGGACTTGTTGCATCCACGTGGGCCAAGGAGGCCGGTTGGCAAAAGGAAAGAGGGATAGAAAGAGAAAGATGCAAATGTCACACTGAGTACACAGTCTGGCCACTGGAAACTTGGTTCAGTTTTACAGTGCTGCCTTTTAACAGCAGTTCTAGCCACTCTGATAGAAAGAAGAGAAGGAAGAGCTGTTCCCCGAGCTATCTCCCAAAAAGGAACAGTCGCTTCTGAGAACAAACAATTGAATGCATACAATTTGGAGCTGCAGCCCGCTTGAAGCAGCTGTCTCAGGTCTCTAGTGCAGGATATGTCTTCCACAGGGAGATGGAAGTTCCAGTCTTCAGGATGCCACAGAACTTTTGATATTTTACTAGTCACTGGGGAAATCTATTCTGGTTTGAAAAGATGTAATGTGCTTGAATTCACCCTTGTGAATTCACCCTTACAATAAAAGTTTGGCTATTCAGCATGCCACTAGGAAAGGCTGCTGCTTGAGGTATTTGTCACGATCAGGAGGTTGGGCCATCTGACCTAGTGATCAGAGCTGGAGTCAGACCAGGTCCAACACCAGGAGATCAGAGACTAAGGCCAGAGGGCAAACCAGGAGACAAGCAGGGCGAGGTTACCAGGAGAGGTGGTAGTAGGCACAGATATTGCTAAGAAAGCAGTCCAAAGCAGATGACTACCCAATTGCATGGACAACTTCCTGTTCCTGTGCTTGGTTTAAATGGAATCTGGGACCTAATCAGAACCTCCTGCTTTCTGCCAATCAGATCCCAAGACTGGAGTCTTCTGTCAGAGTTCAGCTTCTATTGTGACAATTATTGGCAGGTAATGGGGTAGCAGGTTGGACTGTACTAGTGCCTCAGTGCACTATAAACAAGCGTTCAAGACCCACAGTCCCTGACAGTACTTATAGCAACTGCAATATCTAAACAGCTGTATGGTTGGGCAAGATGACTGCAAGTACCTTAAGTGGGATAGTAAATGAGGGGACATGGAGTTTTCTGTTCATACTTTATGGATGTGCATTCAGGTGAGGTCAATCAAGATGACTAACAGTTATGATCCAATGGCAGTTTGGTGGCCTCCTATGAAATGAATTAGGGGTCCCAGTTAAGTTCCTATTATCCACATCTCAGTCACACCCAGCACCCACTGGGCCAGGGAAACCAAGACTGAGCAAGGTGCCCCCTCCAGGTCGTGACTGAAGCTTGATGGGGCAGTAGAGAATCTTGTTTAACTGCTGCTGCCCATGCAGAAGGAATATCATCTTGAAGAAAGTGGTGCCGACTCAGGTGATCAGGGCCATATTTTCTGCATTTCTGTTCTCTCGTTCTTTAGCATTAAGGATGCTGCCCTGTATGCACCTGATTCCTTAAAAATTCACGTTCTACTACAACTTATTACCCAAAGTGGGGTCACAACCATCAATGTGGCTTCACAGTGTGACAAGGTTGGGACTCACCACCGCAGCATCTCCAGCTGGTGACTCCGGGAATTAGCTTAGTCCAGTGGACCTCCCTCTCCTAGTGGTGTCCCACCTATTGTCTCGCCCTCAGTTGGCGTCTGAGCCCACATCGCTCTCCAGCTTGCAGCGTCCTCTTCTGGACCACTGCCCTCTGGCAGTGCCCCTTAGTCCATCCACACCCCCTTCCGGGGGGGAGAGTTGCTCAGCAGTCTCTCTGCACTCCAGCCACCATGTACAACCACACACCCCAAAGTCTAATTCCTCTTGTCAGGGATTTGGCATAGTCTATAATGGCCACTCCCTACGACCAATGGCTGGGTGTACTGCAAGGGGGGAAGACAGAAGACCCAGGCCCATCCACTACTCTGGGTCCTAACCCAGGGACCCTCTAGTGGCAGCCATCCTGCCCTCCTTCTCTCCATCTGTCCATGTCCTTGGGCCACTTCCCCTTCGGCCCCTCATACTGGCTAGGCTCTTCCCCTCAAGGCCTGCAGCCTGGCAGACACCGGGCTGGAGTTTCCTTCTGCTCCCCCGGGCCTGCCCTGCACTGCGCTGCACTGTCCCTGGTGCTGGTTTCCCAGCTCTGGAGACAGATCTCCCCCTCTCAAAGGCCTGGGACAAACTGACTGCTCCCTTCCTGAGCAGCCTTTTCATAGGGCTGAGCCTGGCCCTGATTGGCTGCCTCCAATCTGGGCCCTGATTGGCTCCCAATAAGTCCTTCTCTAATTGGCTGCCCGTCTGTGCAGGTGCACTGGCCTGCTGCAGCCCACACTCTCAGGGAATGGGGCTGTCCGCCCCATTACACCAGTCATTTTCATAGCAGCCCTCTGTGAATCAAACCTGTGACCCAGAGATGAGAAGTTCCATATCCTTTTACCCCTCCCATGGGCGAACACGTCCCTCTCACTGAACATTTCTGCCGCAATTAAAGTGTTAGATTATTAAGCATCATTTGCTTCTCCTGTAGTTCTGCTTTAAATATTTAAGCCATGTCAGGGCTCGTTTTACAACAGAGACTCTTCATACAAAGGGAAGAGGGAAACATTAGGTCAAAGATTGCTCAGGCTATTGGAAAGGCGCTGAGAATGAAAATAAGTAATGGTTTGTTGCTATGAAGGGTAAATGCCCTGTGCCCACAGGCATAACACAAGAGAGGTGAGCTGCAAAGCTAAGGATGGTACCACCAGCTGTGGATACTAAGCCCTGTTCAGCAGTGAAACATAGTGAGTGATTGAAGAGTTTATCCTGGCAAATCAACAGGGAACACTTATAAGAATGGCCATACTGGGTCAGACCAATGGTTCATCTAGCCAGGTAGCCTCGTCCAACAACAACCGGTACCAGATGCTTCAGAGGGAATGAACAGAACGTGGCAATTATCAAGTGATCCATCCTCTGTTGTCCAGTCCCAGCTTCTAGCTGTTGGAGATTTAGGGGTCACTCAGGGCATGGAGTTGCATTCTTGACTCTCTTGGCTAATAGCCATTGATGGACCTGTCCTCCATGAACTTCTCATTCTTTTTTGAACCCAGTTATACTTTTCACCTTCACAACATCCCCTGGCAATGAGTTCCACAGGTTGACTGTGCATTGTGTGAAGAAGAACTTCCTTATGTTAGCTTTAAACCTGCTGCCTATTAATATTTGGATGACCTCTGGTTCTTGTATTACATGTAGGGGTAAATAACACTTCTTTATTCACTTTCTCCACACCATTCATGGTGTTATAGACTATCATATCCCCATGTAGTTGTCTCTTTTCTAAGTTGACCATTCCCACTATTTTTATTCTGTCCTCATGTGGAAGCTGTTACAAACCCTAATCAATTTTGTGTCTTTTGCTAGCTGCTCTTCAATTTTATTTTTTTTCCTGCCTAACTATACTTTTACTCTTGACTTCCTAGAGTTTTATGCTCCCTTCTATTTTCCTCACTAGGATTTGACTTAAGCATTTCTTTTACTCTGTTTAGCCACAGTGGCACTTTTTTGGTCTTCTTCTTGTCTTTTTTTTTTTTTTAATTTGGGATAAACTTTCAGTTTGAATCTCTGTTATGGTGTTTTCTAAAAAGTCTCCATGCGCCTTGCAGGTATTTCACTCTTTCGACTGTTCCTGTTAATTTCCATTTAACTAGCTTCCTCATTTTTGTGCAATTCCCTTTTTTGAAGTGAAATGCTACTCTGCTGGGTTTCTCTGGCATTCTCCCCCCAAAAAGATGTTAAATGTAGTTATGTTATGGTTGCTATTGCTGAATGGGTCAATTATATCCACCTCTTGGACCAGATCCTGTACGCCACTTAAAACTAAATCACAAACTGCCTCTCCCAGGACTAGATGCTCCAAGAAGCAATCACTAATGGGGTCTAGAAATTTTATCTCTGCATCCCATCCTGAGGCAACATGTTCCAGTCAATATGGGGGAGTTGAAATACCTCATTATTCTGTGTAGACTGTGTAGACTGCTGGTCCTTCATCAGATGAGACTGAACCAATCACAACACATCTTCCTGTCTTCTCTCGCTCTGGCCATCCTTCGCCATGTTTGTCCATATCTCCTTGTTAGGAAATCATCCCACCTCTTTGGAGGCCGACTGCGTGGACATTTCTGTTTTCACGGATACCACTCAGATATAGCTGCGGTCCATCTGTTGTCGCTGAGTTGGGCCATGTGTCCCACCCACCACATTTTGCTTGAGTCTGCTTTCAACAACGTCTTGCACTCCAGACTGCTGCCTGATTATTTCATTGGGGATGTGATCACAGAGTGAGATGCCCAAAAATATTCATTCCATCGTCCTCTATGTGACAGACAGTTGTTCTTCAATCTTTGTCAGTGACCACGTTTCGCTGCCATATAACATCGCTGGAAGCACGGTCAAGTTGAAAAGATTCACACAAGTTGTTTTGCTGATCCTCCTTGGAGGATATCATTGAATGAGCACCATCCAGCCTTTTTCTGCGTGAGAGTTCACCTTTCTGATCGTGGTGCATATTGACTTCCTGACCCAAATAAATGTATTTATCAAGCTCTTGGATCTGCTCTCCTCCACGAGTTATTTGGGTTTTTGGCAGAACATCTGATCTCATGTATTTCATTTTCAACCAATTCATTTTTAATCCAACTTGACTACTTTTCACATTCAGTCCTTTAAGCATTCTCTCAAGCTGGGCTGTATTTTCGGCTATCAGCCTGAGATGGTTTAGCTGCTCGCTGTTGATACTAATCCCACCTTTCAAGTCTGCTCATCAAAAAACTGATTCAAGACAGGCTGTGAATAATTTTGGTGAAACTGTATCTCCTTGTTTCACACCTCTCTCGATGGAAGGTTGGAGGGGAGTATCAAACAGTGATATGTCCGTGCTGCAGCCAGAGTTCGCTTCCTTTAGTAATGTGATATATTTTGCACTGATGCGCTGTTCTGAAGGAGCTTCAAGAATGACATTAGTCTCTACGCTGTCGAATGCCTTCTTGTAGTCCATGAAGGCAATGTACAAAGGGAACTTATATTCCCTTGAATGCTCTAGTAGTTGGTTTAGAGTGAAGAAGTGGTCTATCGTGCTATAATTCCTTTGAAAGCCGGCCTGCTCTCTAGGTTGCTGTTCATCCAGGTATTGCGACAGTTGATTTGTTATTATTTTAGTGAACAATTTATAGATATGCAAAAGTATTGGACTCTTTCCAACTGGATGGTATTTTCTGGATTTCCAGGTAGCGGATGAACCTTTAATTATTATTATTATGGAGTTTTCTATTTTTGTAGCCTCTCTAATCTCCCTGAGGATTTTGCTATCACCATCAGCATCCTGGTCAGTAGTATAGTCCTACTTCTATCCTCAGAAATTTCATGCTTGAAATATAAAACCCTAGAGATTCTATGGTACAGTTTGAGTCATGTTACAAAGTCTCTGCAGCATGGCTAATGAGCACGATTCTATATTTGCTGGCCACAAGCAAACAGTGAGCACATACCTGGAGATTTGTGGTTCTCTGTTGCGCCAGTGGGTGTACACCAATCAGTAGATCACAGATGCACAATTTTGCTTTGCTGAAATGTTCAGCTCATAAAGATTTCAGTGGGACAGGCCACAGTGACACAACTACAATTCAAAGGGCAGCTGGACAAACCAGATAGCTCCCAGCCTGCTGCACTGGGCAGCACAGTATGGGGAGGAGGTGAGCAGCCCTCAGCGGTGAAAGAACAAGTTAAGGACTATTTAGAAAAGCTGGACATGCACAAGTGCATGGGGCCAGATGCACTGCATCCAAGGGTGCTGAGGAAGTTGGCTGATGTGATTGCAGAGCCATTGGCCTTTATCTTTGAAAACTCATGGTGATCGGGGGAGGTCCTGGATGATTGGAAAAAGGCTAATGTAGTGCCCATCTTTAAAAAAGGGAAGAAGGAGAATCTGGGGAACTACAGACTAGTCTGCCTCACCTCTGTCCCTGGAAAAAATCATAGACCAGGTTCTCAAGGAATCCATTTTAAAGCACTTGGAGGAGAAGAAAGTGATCAGAAACAGTCAACATGGATTCACCAAGGGCAAGTCATGCCTGACCAACCGGATTGCCTTCTATGATGACATAATTGGCTCTGTGGATATGGAGAACATCTTGGTTAACTGAAGCCAATGGAGGGCAAACAAAAATGATTAGGGGGCCTGGGGCACATCATTACAAACGAGAGGCTGCAAGAACGTGGCTTATTTTAGTCGCCGAAGACGAAGATGAGGGGATTTGAATAGCAGCCTTCAACTACGTGAAGGGGGGTTTCAAAACAGGATGAAGCTAGTTAGATTCTCAGTGGTGGCAGATGACAGAACAGGGAATAGGTCTCAAAGTTGCAGTGGAAAGGTCTAGGACTGACATTCAGGAAAAAACTATTCACTAAGGAGGGTGGTGAACATTGAATGGGTTCCCTAGGGAGGTGGTGGAATCTCCATTCTTAGAGTTTTTAAGGCCCGCTGAGCAAAGCCTTGCTGGATGATTTATTTGGGGTTAGTCCTGCCTTTTGAGCAGGGAGTTGGACTAGTGATCCCTGAAAGGTCTCTTCCTAACCTAACTTCACTATGATAAGATCATGGTGAATCTGAACGCAAGAGGTAGGCTGGTGGAATGGTGGGTGCATGTCTGGGGAGGGAGTATTTTCTAAAAGTTCACCAGAGCTCAAGATGAAAGGCCAGATATGGTAGATCCTATGGACAGGGTCAACTCACCGCAGGTGTTGGCCTCCTGTGGTGCTCTGGGGATCCTCTTGCCCCTGTCTGGTGCGCTCCTTCTCTTCGTTATTCAAGCTGTGACCCTCCCCCACTCTCTCTTCACAACTCAGGGTGCTCCCTGTTCATGACTCAACCTTCCGGCCAGGTCATTATATAGTCCTTCCCTTCAATGGTAACAAAGCCTCTTGGGATCAGCTGTCCGGCTGGCATCTCTTATGCTCCTGTGCCACTTCCCAGTGGCTGGTAGGGGAACCCAGGAGGAAATTAAGTGGAAGAAATTAAGCTCTGTAGAGCAATGCTCCATGGGAGAGCATCTCTCTGTATAACTTGCTGTCTTTTGCTCTTATTCCATCTGTAGAAAACCCTTCTGTGCAAAGCTCTGTCAGGGAAAGAGCATTCTTAAAGAAACAGACATGTAATCTCCTCTGTCAGACACCCATGCCTTCCCCCTCGATAACCACTTAAAATTAACAGGTGACAAACACCGCAGTGCCAAACCTGGCAGAAGACCCCTGGGACTCATCTTTAGACACCTCTGCAAGTAAATGAAAGTGTGACATAATGGCATGACAAGGCATTAAAAAAATTAAATCATGCCAGACATTCCCTGGAGGTGCTTTTGCTATGAGATACAGGCAGGCAGCGCCGCTGTTCATGACATGCCACGGCCCCAGATTTCCTTGTTTTACAAGAAATGGATTTTTCTGGTTCTTGAATCTTTAATGTGACAGGAGAAAGAGACTCCAACTTCACTACTTTACCAGTGATATGGTGCAGAGGGTTGTGTTGTGGGTATACAAGCTGCTTTCCACATCTCTCTTGGGCCTGCCACCTGCATAGGAACCAACCACAATCTAGGTAGGGTGGGTAAATGCTCTCAAAAACAAGCTAGCTGAGGGGAGAGTGGCCAGAGGACTGTAAGGATGGTAGAGCAGAAGCAGTCAAGTTTTTTCCAGGAACTCCTACTGGTCTCTAGTGCCTCTTAACCCCTCCCAGTACAGCAGGCAGTTTAAAGCTATACTGTCTCCTGGATGTCTGATGTCTCTTTGGGCCACCCCCCATTATCATCCTACATCTACAGCCAGAGAGCATATTTTAGCCTCTGACAACTGAAGCCGCTTTGCAAATTGCTGTCTTCTTGCTTTTTCTACCCATCACTGTAAAACATCCCCCAGAGCAGGACTTAAGAGAAGGCATCAACATCACAAAACAAAAGAGGTCAAAGTTGCAATTCTGATCAGTGAAGCAGGCATCAGTATGATGTGTATAATTAAAATGCTTGTAGGACTTCTCCATAAATTTCAGCCGTTAGAGTGTCTCTATGCGTGGGCATAATAATTAGGTGAAGGTAGCAGCCTGTCCCTGATGTGACAACATGACCTTGGAACAACTTTGTTGCCCCCATGCTAGAGTAAATTCCTTTTTGTTCATTCATTTGATTGTCTCCCTCTTGCAGTCAGCTACACCCAGGCAATAAACACGTAACTACGAACTGTGCAAGAAAAATTCAGAGATGTCCATTTCATAAGGGCTGTTCATTGGTGTTTTCCCAAACCTGCTGCCACAAAAATTCTGGTTCGTCCCTTTAAAGCTCCAAACCCGCCTCTGATATGGAACATGCTAAAGATGGAAAATGGATCCCCCACAAAGCTGGTCTCACACGCATTTTCAAATGTTCTACTTGATGCCCGTGGATCTTTCCCATCAGTGTTCTCAACTGCTTAGCAGTAACAGAGCAGAATCTTTCATGCTGTATCCTCAGGCTGCTTTCTGGGAAGTAAAATTCATTCACATTCTTTCTGAATATGCAAAGATGATGGGAGAGGAACATTCTAATAGGCACCCTTTTCATAATCCCACCTTTGACTTAATGCTATTTTTAAAATGTCTCAGCTGGGAATAGCTAAACAGACCTTCAGAATCACTCTGAATCTCCCTTTGTATTTGTCAGACAATACAATTCCCCTCTGTTATACTGCCTGGGAATTGCTCAAGAGGGTCCTAAAAATTTAGTCATTTTTGCCTCTCAAGGTTGTAAATACCACATTTGGCTTGAGTTTATACAAGGCTAAACAGACAATTGAGCTAGAAAATGGTTTAGACACATTCAAAGAGGTGCATGGGAAATAATTATCCAGTTCTGATTTTAATGGGAGCTGCATGGCTAAGAATCTTTTTAAAGTGCATCCTTAGCTCAATTTAAGTCCAGCGAACATAGTTGTTATAAACAGATAAACAAACTAATAGAAACCATTTTAGCTGTAACCACACTTTAAAAAAGGATTTTTTCAAGTGCATTTAAAAGCAGGGGTGTATTGCAGCATTGTTACACCTGGGTGATTTGTAACAGGCTGCAGAAGTTGTACCTGTTGTAGGAAGGTGCAACGGTGATTCCGGAGCTCAGTTAAAAGCTTAGCACCGAGGGGGCCCTGCAACTTTCTGTAATGTTGGTGAGTTGCAGGGCATGTGACTGTCACAGGGTGGCTGGCCCTTCCAAAGGGAGATAGGTCTCAACCCACCTGTGACACAGCTGATATGCCTCCTAAGGTGGAGAATATGCAGCAGGTCATGTGACAGGCAGTCTTGTGACTTAACCAGGCCTCTGGGTGGGGATAGAAAAATCAGAGGTCTGTGGACAGCCAAAAGGTGGGAACTGCAGTGTGAAGCTGCCAGGGGAACAGTCTCCTGCAGTGATCCTTGAAGAAAATTGGTGAGGTTGGGTAGAGATCCAGCTGGAAGTTGTGTTTCCTTTTTGGGAGAAGGCAAAGAAGGCTGGTCACGTCTCGTGTCTTCTCCAGTGGCACAGAGGAAGAGACAGTGCCTTCATGAGGAAGCTTTTGGCTATGGTCAGCTTTTGGTTGGGTGGAAAACTTTTTTCCCTTTGTGTTTTGAACTTTGTCTTAATAAAGCCAGACCCCAAGAAGGGCTGTTATTGGACTTGTGAAAGCCTCTATTTGTGTTTACTGAGGAACCAAGAGGGGAAACTGAGGCAGGGGGATGCAAAACCACCCCTGGCCACAAAGGAGTGTGTGGAAAGTGGTTGACAGTGACACATTTGCTATTCTTGATCTGCTATTTATGCTGCACAGTTGGCCACCTACATCGCATTGTATTTCTGCTTTCCTGCATAAGACTGGGGAAGCAAAGGCCTCCAGGGAAAGAAGAGACGGGAGGTCTCCCAGCATGGTCTGGGGAGAGGTGGCTCATGCCCTCTCCTCATGGATCTATATATTTAATTCTTTTGGTCCTGGTCCCCTGCCAGCTGGGCTCATATCCACAGATCAGTGGGATTTGTGCTTAATCTGCCACTGCTTGATGGTGTCTTGGGGGCCTCCTGGGAAGTTTCCCCTCCAGCTGCATAGGCCCATCCAAGCCTGCTTCCTGACTGTGACCACAGAGCTTTCAGGCAGACACCATGAATATTCACACACCATGATTGTTCCTGACACTTTCCAAAGGCATTTCTGCAAACAAGCTTCTTCATACAAATGGTCACAGAAAGGGACTAAGATGGGCTGCGGGTTTGACCAAAACTTGCTGGCGAGTAACTTTCTGCAGTGCGTTCCTGGATCTAGGTAGGGGGTACGACTGAGACCCTCATTCAATACAGCACCCATATGCACGTTTAACTTTAATCCTATTA
The DNA here is from genome assembly GCF_003597395.2 of Chelonoidis abingdonii. NCBI lineage: Eukaryota > Metazoa > Chordata > Testudines > Testudinidae > Chelonoidis > Chelonoidis abingdonii. The sequence goes on along the minus strand of NC_133775.1, from coordinate 107,490,670 downwards.
ATTTCTGGGGCCAAAGCTAAATATGTGCTCAAGTTCTTTCCTGAAACAGGACCAAACCACCCGGATAAACAATGAAAACATAAGACTCTCAATGAAATGTTTATTTAAAATGTCTCATTGTTTCCTTGTTGCCCCCCGCCCATCTGTCTGTCTCCCTCCACCTGTTGTCTCTTGTCTTATACTCACATTGTAAACTTTTTGTTTTCTGTTTGCACAGCACTGAGCACAATGGGGTCCTGGTCCAGGACTAGGGATTTTGGGTGCTACCTCAACACATAAATAAGTGATCTATCTTTGAGGAACAATGTTGATTTTTTAGCAAATTTATCAGAGATCACAGATACACCCACAAAGTCCATGGTGGAACTCATTTATTCTGTCACCTGCACAATTGTGTCAGAATGTGCTAGTTCAGAAGTGAACGATAATTCACACCTGAAAAGCCAAGGACTGGCTTCATTAGAGAATAATGTCCCTATCAATAGACAACATTTGAAAAGCAGCATTGTAGAGATCAGTGAGACAAGGCAATGGGCAACATAAATAGGGAAAATTTAATTCCTAGCCAGTCCAAAATACAAATAGATACTTTAATTGATAGAATTGCTCATTTCCCATTCAATTAGCTAATCACCCCTTTTTGCTCAGCATAAAGGCATTACAAATTTATATTGACCCAGTAGTAGTCTCAAGGGGACTTCTGATAATTTTTCCATTAATTACTGGGTTCTAGTCAAATACTTCTTGGGCAGAAGGGAAATATCAGATTTGCATGTATTCTATAACATGGAATGGAAAGGAAAGACCTATGCATTGTTCTTGACATTGCAATGAAAATGTCGGGCGGATGCAGAAAAGTGGTCAGAAAAAGCAGTGTTAATTGGCATTTTAAAAAAGGTCTACTAAAAACATTGTAATGCCTTTCTCTTTCCCCCCAGGCAGTGTCCTTCCCTTGAATACTGTATTCAGTTCTGGACACCCCTTCTCAAAAAATGATATAACAGATAAATTTGGCCACAGAAGGATAAGAAATGATGAGAATCAAAACCTTTATGCTCCTTTAGTCAAGGAACAGAAATATACCATGTGACCTAAATGTCTAATCCAAACTGATTTACATTTTTAATATTAAACATTCACACAGAAATGTTCATATCTAGTCCACAAACCAAGATTTATTTGCCATAATTAAATAATTTAGAGCAATGAATTCAAGAAAATTGTGATCCATTTGTGAGCCATTCACAATCTGGGAGAGGCAAACTGTGCTGAATAAATGAACCAGTATGAATTATTTGCTCATATGAAATATTAGTGCACTGGACAACTTTCAACAAGCTGTTAAATCATGAATAAAACACACACTACGGTAAAGTGCATCCCAAAAAAATCTCCAAACATATATACTTATTTTGTCTAGATCAAGTATGCAAGTTTAGGATTTTTATTTTTCTGGATATAAACAATAGTGGCTCATCTGAAATGGCTATCCCACTGGGAATAAAGTGTAGAAGGCACTAAAAATCGAGCATATAACACGATTTATTGATGTGGCATGGTCAGGTCAGTGTATTTTTTAAAAGGTGTTTTGTTCCTAAAGCTTCTGCTGGGAATTCATCCTAATAAATTCCCTTTTTATGGTCTGTTTCGGCACCAATATCAAGAAGATGTTATGAGAAGATTCACGCTGTTGCTGGAAGACCCAAATGGAGCCCATAACCCCTACAGAAAAGGGCACAACAGTGTTTTGATTACCCAAACAACTTGTCAAATGCCAAACTTGACTAGACACCTGGGTGTTTAAGGTGAGGGAATCCAGAAGCAGTGAGGGATGCTGGCGGGTTGTTAGAGTGTGGAGCTTGGTGTATAGCTTGTAGGAAACCCACAGCACAGGGAGAATGCTACCCAACCAACTGGCCTTAGCCAGGCAGCACTGAACAGGGGAAGTGTGGTCACAGAGAGGATAAGGAAATCTTGGTTAACTGGGACTTGTGTTAACTGGTGTTTGGTCAACTGGGGTTATACTGAATAGACAAAAGGCTCCCCTTTCTCATTGGCTCCCCTTCTCTTGAGTTCAGGACCAGAGAAATACCATCATCTATACCTTGATTCCATACTAGAAAGACTAATTAAAACTGTGACAATCATCCTGCAAATGAGCAGAATGTGCCCTTCCCCCCCTTCGTAATTTATTGGTTTTCAGTTAAGTCTATGAGTATATACAAGAACAGTGGACAGCTTTCTCTACCCTGGAGAAAGGTGCAGGCTGCAGTGAAACTCTGCACCTGGGAGGAACAAAGACATAACATCGCAGGGAACAAATCAAAGTGAGTTTGCAACATCCTGACACCAATGACACTGTAACCTAGTGCTGTGCTAAATAAAATAGAAGAAATACTCTTAAATCTGTGTCTCTACAAGATATTTTTCCCAGTGATCCCACTTGCATCGTTCACTCAGCAGACTGGTTTTCCAGGAGCGCTCTATGTTTTATCAGGTTAGCTGTCACTTGTTACTTGAACTCCAAGATAAATGAGCCCTACCTACAAATGCATTCCACTGTCAAAGCCTGTTAACTCTCCATCTGCCATTTCCATATTCGTCACTGTAGGGGACTCGACCCCCAGCCAGCAGGGTGGTGGGGCACCACCCCGCCTTGCTACACCCTCTTTGCTGGGTGGGGGAATATCCAGTCTATGGCCCAGACCTTCAGGCTGGGACTGAGCAAGTAGTTCAATAGCAAACCCCAGGCTCCTGGCTCTGAGTGGCCAGGGAGAGTGGGAGGCTGCCACCTGCAAGGTGGGTGGCGGGGGGGACACAGGCCCACCCACTCCACTGCGTCCCAGCCCAGGGCCCTAGCGGCAACAGAAGATCTGCTGCTGTGTCAGTGGGATCCTGGCTGCAACACGCTGACATGGGCTCTGGCAGTGCTGCAGCCAGACTACGGTCGGCTGCCCCCGGGCTACTTCCTAACTCCCCCTTGTATGGTACCTGGGTCTGGGTGGTGTCCTCAGAGGGTTCCAGCACCATGGGGTCCTGTGGGTAGCTAGCGACGGGTAGGCCTGGCAGCTCCTCTGGGTAGGTGGCGACAGGTAAGCGTGGCGGCTCCTCCGGGCACCAGTCAGCATTAGGCATTGGCCAGTACGGCCAGTCCTCGGGTCGGCCACGGATCGCTGGGGTTTCCCAAGCCAGATCCAGGCCACAGGCATCTGGCCTCTCCGGTGGCTACCGCCTAACTGAGCTCTGCGTTTGGGCTTTTATACTTCCTGTCCTGCGCCCTGACCTCTGGGGGGGCGGGCGCATGACCCATTGGCTCCGCCCACTTTAGGATCTGGGAAGGTTCTTCCCCCAGCGGGGTGGTGGGGCACCACGCCGCCTCGCTACACTCACCGTCTAGCATGAGGCAAACTTGGTTCAAGGCAAGCAACATGGAAACAAAGACAAGACACCAAAGCTCATTTCCTTTGAGCTTATTTACAAGTTTTACCATTAAACTTGCCCGCATTATGCAACCAGCTTGCAATCTTCCCCTAATTCTCTGACTTTAATGATATAATTGAACAACCCAAAAAACTCATTTTTTCCAGGAAACATTAAACATTATCATCTTAATGAAATGGTCCACTCTGCATGCAAATGACTGGCAGTGGATTTGCCATTGTCTTATCCCATTGCTAGGCAAAAGGACAAATGCCCTCTCTTTTATCAAACACTAGGAGAGGCAATACAGTTTGCTGCCATTCCTTAGTTGGATAGCGCAAAGAGACTTAGAGGTGGGATGAAGACACATACAAGGAAATAATTGGCGAAGAGTCAAGAGGTGTGAATGAAGTAAGAACTGTCCCATATTCAAATCAAACCTTTCAGAGATTTAGCAAAGTTCCATGAGACTGATTTAGCAAAGCATTTAAGCATGTGAGTAGCCTGACTGGAGTCACGTGCTTTGCTGGATCAGGGCTTGAATGTCTCTTTACTTCCTGGTTTTGGCAAGACCCAGGAAGCATGCGGCAGACTCCATTGCTCCCATACACCCAGAATGGCCCCTAACTCAAATGAGTATGACTTCTATCTTGTCAGGAATGAGTTTGGTAATCAGCTTGATCTTGTCTAAGCCCCCATTCCAGCCAAATCCTGGGAAAGCGGAGGCACCGACCCAGCCAGAGTGGATAAGCACTTTTCGTTCTGGAGAATTCTGGAGACATATATAAATGACTGGGCCATATGGTGGGGAATCCATGAGAAACTGCAGAGGCATGTGAAAAAACTGCCCTTTTCATGCATCTTCAACTGTCTCGCCTGCTATCTGCCCACTGATCTACTATAACGGAGTCTTAGCTTTGCATTGCAACAGTTGGTTGGTAGAAAAGCTTCTTGTCTCAACATTTTGTGGCCTATTTGGTCCAATGTCATAGTTTGGCATCTGCATGGAGAGGGGGGACCTTTGAGGAATCCCAAGAAATTGTTAGGATGGAAGATGATCCAGGAGCCATACAAATTTGATTCCTTGTGTTGAATTAGGATTTGAATCTTGCAATACTGTTTTCCAAACACAAATCTCAATTTTATTTTATTTTTTGCTGTATTTGTGTTTTCATATATGGATGCCTTCAGTTACTCAACTTCTTGTATTGTACTGCGCGACCCCCCAGACAAAGAAATTCTAGCCTGAATCTTTCAGGGTGCAACAATTCCTTAGCTTTAATTCATGCTCCTTAGTTTTTGTTTTTGATACCACCTCAAAGAACCTGGGAAAATCTTTAATTTTTATTCCCATCAGAAATGTGTAGAGCTCAAGGAGGTGACCTTGGCATTTCTGCTTTTGCAAAGGATACAGGCCTCACTTGTGCACCTCTGAGTCAGCCTGCCTGCCCTTCTTTTGACTCTAATACTAATATTCTTTCCAGAAAAAGGAATCCAGAACAGCACACAGTGTTCCTAATGCAGCTCATTCTGTCTTCTGGAATTCAGATAAGAGTCACAAGGCTCCAGTGGTTTTCTCCCACATGTGTTCATTAGCTCCATACAGTCCAGAATTCATTTGTTTTTCCTTATTATGAAAATATATTTTGCATTTAGTGTCCTACCTACTCTGAGCCACAGCTCCTTCTCAGATCCACTACTATTAATCTTCTTGCCATCTCTTTACAATAAACTATACCCCCGGATCCTTTTCCTGATTTACATTCTATCCTGCAACCATACCACCTCAGACAGTGATCTTGTCAGAGCTTAAGCTAAAGAGAGCTAGACAGAGTCACTCACTTCAAGGAAGATGTAAAAGGAAAACCTAGGAGCTGCAAGGAGTTGTGTTTGAACTTCAGTACATCACATAGCTCTGAGACAATTACCAGCCAATGCTCTGGCACTACCATAATGTAGATGGCATATGAAGCCCAATGGTGAGCATTACAAAGAGCATCATGGGATTTTTAAGAGTACGTGGGTTAACCCCAGAGTCCTACTCAAATTCCAGTTTAGTAATTACATTCTACCTGCCTAGGTTTGTCCTGTGATTTCAACTTCCTAGCCTGTATGCTAGCATGCAGCTGATGTGTGTTAATCAGATGCCACATTGCCCCAGAAGTGGCAGCACTTTGGTAGGCAGAGAGATCACTGAGAATAAGGGTATCTGACTGGCACAAAACATAATGAATTGTACCTTACTGCTCTCAGAGTCTCAGAAATCAATGGGACCACTCCCTGAGTGGAGTAAACTACTTCTCAGTATGAATAAGAGGATTAGTATCTGGCCTTTATGGCCCAATCCAGCTCTCATTAAAGTCAGTGGCAAAAATCCCCTTGGCTACAGGGGGAGTTCCATTAGACCCATAGTTCAAGGAATGCCTTCAACCCAGAACACTCCGCAGGAAAAAAATGCATCATTATTCTCTAGAACCCCAGAGCCATCTGCTGCTCTGATTTGTGTTTTGCTTCAAATGGCAAAAGCCTAGAGCCAGCCCTGGGAGTAGCAGGGCATCGTGCACAGGGGCTAGGCCGGGCAGGCTCCAAGCGGGGGACACCTAGAGCCGGCCCTGGGAGTTACAGTGAAGTCTGATATCAGGCTTTTGGAAGGTTACATGGGATATTCATATAGATCAGGTGGCAAATATATGACTGGAAAATTGATACCACATGTGGAAGCCTTCATCACTAGAATATACGCCGTTGAGGACAAGTTTTCAGCCTCTGAAGCAGTATATATCTTGGGCTGGCGATGCCTACTGCTTACAAGGAATAAAGCCCCATGCTGGTGAAAGCTCAACTGGCTGCACTAGATTCTGTGTAGATGAGGGAATCCTTCCCTCAGGCTGCAGTGTGGCTCTGGGCATAGGCACCAACTTTTCCTGGCGCCAGGAGGGGCTTGTGCCCCCCCGGCTTCTCTCTGACTTCACACTTTCCCTGCCCCTGCCCCCATTCCAACCCCTTCCCCAAAGTCCCTCCCCTAACTCTGCCCCTTCCTGCCCCTGTTGGACCCCTTCCCCAAATCCCTGTCCCAGCCCCACCTCTTCCTTGAGTGCACTGCATTCCCCTCCTCCCCCCTCCCTCCCAGCCGCGCAAAACAACTGTTCCGTGGCGCAAGCGCTGGGAGCTGGGGTGGAAACTAAGCACCCACTCATTTTTCCCCGTGGGTGCTCCAGCCCTGGAGAACCCACGGAGTTGGCACCTATGGTTCTGGACCACACCACAGGCTACTTCAGCCTACAACAAAACAAAGTATGCCAGCAGTAGTGGCTTTTCTGGGCCTGCCCCTGCTTGGACACAGCCTTGCAGGGATCCATCTCAGAGCAAGATTCCACGGTATGCAGCCGGTGCACAGTTCTGGATCGTGGCAAACCCAGGGGCAGTCCCAACTCTCATCCTTCCTTACACAGCAGAAACACAACGGCTCGGCTGCCAGGGCAACACTGGTGGCAAAGGAAGCAGTGCCAGAGTTGGGCAAAAGACACTCCCCAATGTTTCAGAGGCCTGCTCAAAAAGCACTGAACGTAGCCCTGCAGGGAACCCTCTTCTTGGTGGGCGATGTAATTCTGGCTGAGAAAGAGGCCCTGTTTCACAAAGGTAGCATGCTAACAGCTGCCTGTCCCCCTCTCCCTTCCTTCAGCCGAAAGGCCACTGTAAAAGTTCTCTTGCAACTCTCACATCTCATTTACATATTTGTGATGGTTTAGATGAGGTGAGAGGCAACAGTGTTATTTCAGCTGCTGAGAACATAATGTTTTATTGTTGGCTTCCACAGCCTCTTAAATATATCCCTATCTAATTAATTTTGGAAAACAGAAAGTGACTTGCCAAACAAATTCCACAACAGCCTGTCAGCCCGTAAAATTAAACAAGTGAATGTTAGCTGGGAAAACAGACAGTGTGTGTTTGGGAAATGAAAACTATTTCATAAATAATTGATTTCCAGAAGTGCCAACACAAGGAGGAAAGTGGGTACAAAGAGCCAACGAATTTTCCTTTTCCCTCCAGGGCACTTCTTGGCAGAGGATTAGCAAAGTAGTAACACCCCCCTGTCTCCCAGCTATGAGGAGGGTTTGAACCAATGATCTCAGGCACGATAGGATAACACAATCCTCAACTTGTGGACAAGCCACTAGAGACAGATGCACTGTACCTTTGTTAGAGTGTTATACCCGTGAAAAGTGTGCACTGTTTGCACATGCTCCGCTAGCCCCCCTGCCAGTGGTGATGTGCACATATATAGACACAGGTGGAAATCAGGGTTTACATGTATATTGGATCCAGCAAACCACTGAACTGGGCAAAACCAAGGCTGTTTGTTTATACTCGATTTGCTGCACATTCTCTCATCACAAAAATGTCCTTTCCTATTCTTTTTTTTCTCACACAAATAAGCAAATACCCCCATCTTATCCTCCATTCTAGAATTGTAGGACTGGAAGGGACCTTGAGAGATCATCTAGTCCAGCCCCCTGCACTCATAGCAGGAGTTAGGCTTATCAGACCATCCCTGACAGGTGTTGGTCTAACCTACTCTTAAAAATCTCCAGTGGTGGAGATTCCAGAACCTCCTTGGGCAATTTATTTCCAGTGCTTAACCACCCTGACAATGAGGAAGTTTTTCCTAATGTCTCACCTAAACCGCCCTTGCAGCAATGCCACCTCATTCACAGATCAGAAGCGTTTCAGGGAGATCTCTGAAACTAGTAGAGTTACTGGAATTAAAACTTGTTAAAGGGGTAATTTCAGGTTAAAAATCATATTTAGGAAAACAAATGTCCTTTAGGTGTAATTATATATTCTCAATTACATAACCAAGAAAGAACCTGATAGATTAACTGACATGCTTATGGGAAACACAGAAAGAGCATTTAAAAAAAAACCAGTCATGTGCTAAGATCTCACAAAAGACACCTGGATAATGTAAGGAATAGCTATACAATTCAGCTGTTAGCTGTAGAAGTTTGCCATGTGCTATGTTTCTATATGAGCTGATTCTGCCCTGTAGTGCACCTTCTGGAGTCATTTACATCGGTGCAAAGCAGATGTGAAATGCTATCAGATCAGTATAGTCATGTTTTATGCTCACTTTAAACAGGTACAAACAACAACAAGGTGTCAAGAGCTGCCAAGGTAATACAAAAAGAAAAGAACACACACCACATTTGATTAATCAAACTGAACTTTTTTAAAAATCCCATTTATGTTTTACTCTTTATGCAGTTTGTCTGTATTTGCATTTCTCAGAGTGTGATTGTAACCAGACTTATCCATTTTGCTTTTGTTTGTAACCAGTTCCATTTCATTTCACACACAGGGTCTCAGGCACTCTGCTGCAATGCTTGGCTTCTAACCAAAGCAGAAGTTTGTTTGCTTGAAATGTTTCCATTTTCTTTCTGCATCACCATCATCCCTGATGTCAGCAGGGATCATGTTGCTAATCTGGCAGTAAGTGTAACCACACTGTGCATTTGTTCACTATGGGCGGACTGGTCACCAGTAAAACATGTAGTGCTTTCCAGGTAACAGCTCTGAGCGCAAGTGACCATTTTGTAACAGGGGAAGGAAAAGGAAATGTGAAGGCTGAATCCTTAAGTTCACTGACTACCAGAAGGGCAGCAGAGTTCACGCAGTGGCATCATGCAAATTAACGATGAGGAGGGGAAGAAAGTTTGAGACAGAAAAGGGAACTTCCATTGGAACAGCACGTCAGGAACTACTGCAGGTCTGGTGGGACCATTACTACCCAAGGCAGCAGTTAAATCAAACAATACCCCAGCCAACCATTAAAAAAATATAGGAAAAAGAATTCCCTCCCCCATCTGTCCAAGTGAACGTCCCCCATTGTAATGTTCAGCTGCACAGCCAGACCTTTTACTCCCGTTCTGGGTAAACATTTTCACTTAGATCATCTAAATTACAGTGACAGCTGCTTAAAATGTTTGCTGTCAACCTCTCCCCTTCACTCCTCATGCCAAGCTCATACTCATCTTCCCTCTCTCTACAGCTAATTGCATCCTTCTTCTCCCTTCGCCTACGTTTTGCTTTAAACATCAAGAGCCAGATCATAAGCTGGGATAAAGTGGCACAGCTTCAGTGACTTCAGCTGGAGCAATGCTCATTTTAGTCTGGCTGAGGAGCTGGCCCCAGAACTTTTTGTGCTTGGCCATAAAACTTGGGCTGCGATGACCTGATTGAGTCAGGTCAACACATTCTTGTAATACCTTGAGAAACACCTGGGTGCTGCATAAAAATGGTGCTAGTGATTCAGTAGCTATCATTCTTCCCTCTGAATCAATCATGAGCCAATGCTCAGCACAGTGTTAAGGATGGAGATAGGCAAAACGTGATGGGTTTCATGCACAAGGATCTGGTCCAACAAACTTTTTCCCTTATTTCACATAGATGAATTCACACTACCAAATCTGCCTTGAGGCTTGAGTGCAGGGGAAAGGGTAGTGGAGGAAATCCACACAGACTGCTTGAGGCTGTCTCCAAGGTTGGATTTAGATTTGGCCACGTTGAGAGCTCAGAAGTTTTCAACCCCAAGCGGCTGAAGAGTCACAAGATTAGCTGTTCTTGCAACATTTCAGAAACTTGAGAGCGACCAGAGGGAAAACAGCTCCTTTCTAGGTTTGCAGCTTGTCTGGAACCCAACCCCTAGAGATGGGTTTGAATCTAGGTAGTCAAATCTAAGCCCCTTGACATTTGATGAGGGTGAGAATCAAGGCTCTGGCCTCTCTCTGGTTGCGAGGCTATATCTACACTTAAACCACTACAGCAGCACCACTGCAGTGTTTCAGCAGAGACATTCGCTGTAGTGAGACAGGTTCTCCCATCTCTACAGTTAATTCACCACCCAGAGAGGTTGATGGAAGAATTTGGTCTTTGACCTACAGCTCTCTACTCTGGGGGTTAGATCGGCTTAACTATGTCACTCCGGAGTGTGGATTTTTCACATCCCTGAGAGATACACTTTGGTGACCCAATTTTTTAGTGTGGACCTGGCCCAAGTTTAACAAATCCACTAACCTCAATGTGAAACTCAGACAAAACCACCATGTGCCCCTGTACACCCTAGCAAGAAGGGAGAGGAACTACTCCATACCTGAATATTTGGGAAGCTCTTCCCCCCTACCCTCCTCTAAATTTTTCCAGGTATTGGATTTCATAACAGACATTTTTCATGGCACTCATTAGGAAGAATTGTGTTGCCAGAGGGTCTGTCTCAGAGGAAATGATGAAGCAAGGGCCAGACCAATACCTAGTCAAGAAGTGGACAATATGCCTTTTGACAAGAGTTAGGTCAGTTATCTCCAGTGTCCTGGAGAAGTTTTATATTTACCATCTGAGCTGCCTACTGTAAATTATACTGTTTTCTTCACCACCTGCTCTAAAGTCTTGTGCGGTGTTTTTGGAGCTGATAAACAGTCTGTATTCTACCCCAGAGGCAGCTGTATTTCACTATATGATATAATACTCTCTTACCCTGAGTATACAGAAATCTGTAAAGCAATTTTGGGTTAGTCTTCTGAAACAAGAGCATGGCAGAATATGATAGGTTTGATCCCACCACCCTGGCCTCTGATAACAGCCCCTCCTTTCAATGGTCGATATATGTACGATGTCACATGAGTAAGGGTGATAGAATCAGGTCCATTATTATTCCACTGAGCAGTGGTCTTCTTAAACCACATCATCATGAATCTCTTTAGAGCCTCTGCTTAAAAAGGTCCTGATCTTGGCATATATTAATGTCAATGGGAGTTTTGCCATTGACTTCTGCTGCAGCAGGACTGGGGCCAGACTTCAATGGCTAAATTAGCCAACGAGGAACCATGTACCTGAGAAATTTACCTACTTATTTTCCCTCTTTAAAAATATGTATTTTTAGATAGTTTGCCATGACCAATATTTCTGCCTTCTCTGTTTAAATTGCATTGCACCCTTATCTCTCTCTCTGCTGGCCTATGGGCATGAAACAGAGCTCTTCTCTCTGTGTGGGTACCTCTTGCTTAGAATGTCTCCTGAGTTAACTAATTAAATTTAAGTTGTTTAATTGAAACATGTTAAGTGCTGTGGCTGTGTCCATTGCATGGAGAGGAAGATATAAAATAATGTGTATTCAAATCATCTGGGTTTGTTATTTATTTTCACCCTGATTTTAAAAATGACGCTTGGAGCAATATTATGTAGAAATGAGAGTAATCTCCATAAGAGCAAGAGAGAAGATATTCCTTTTGTATAACAGTTCTGTAAATTTTGTTTAGCTTGCGTGGGATACAGTTAATTACAGGAATTTATCAAGCTGGCACAAGGTAGTATTCACAGACAAGGCATTTTTTCCTGCAGTCAGAATCCTTAGTTTTATATGAGACTGGATTGTGCTAATTGAAATTTTCACTTGGGTAGATAAAAATCTTAAACAACTCTAGCCTGACTAAATGCTCTTTGTTCAGTGAGGCGGATCAGGATGATTTACAGCACCTTTCACATAATCATGCTAATTTTGCTTTCATATGATTAATTAAAACAATACGTTCTTCCTTCGTAAAATGGTATTAGTGCATTCAGGGAACCAGGTTTCATTGTAAACTTCTCTTTCTGGTAATAAAAGCAATTTTCACACAGCATCTTTTTGGCAAAGAGACATAACATGCGTAAGCGGGTAAGGAAATGACATTAAGGATCAAATTCATCTGTGCTGTAATGGTGGTGAATTCAGTGGTGTTACACCAAAGATAACTGAGCCTTCAGGCTCTGCAATGGGGCAGGTCCATATTAAGCTAGTCTTGTGGGTCTGGAAAGCAGGATGAGGTGCTTGGTATCACTATTTCCTATAGAAAGAATGTCCCTACCATTTCTAAAGCAAGGCGCTCTGAAGTGTCTGCAGCACAACCTGAAACTCATCTGCTTTCATGTTTTGCTCCACACTGGATTCAGCTCAGGTTTGCTGAAAGGCTCAAAGATCTTTCAAGATCCTCTGGTCTGTGATGGCTGCTGTGTGTCCCTTTGGCAGCACAAAGCAGAATTAAGGCCAATTTATAATGACTCCTATATCAAAACCACCTTCTTAGTTCCCAGCATATGGGAGCATCTAGGGCAACAAAGAATCAGCCCCTCAGTTGCTGGGACATATTCCAGGATATTGGAGTCCAACTGATAGTGCAGGGCAACATGGCAGAGAGAAAGCACATAGAAAACAAAGCAAAGGAAAATGTGCCCAGTTTAGAATATTTTATGCATTACTCATTGTCCTGAGGCATAGGACCCAGAGCCTAGAAGTCTACACAGCAATGAAACAGCCCCACAGCCTGAGCCTGAGCCAGCAGCTGCGTTTTTTTCTTTGCAGTGTAGACATACCCTTAATGGGCCACTTGAATGAGCCCTTACAATATGTGCTAACTGCTTATGGCTAAGTTATTTGTTCAATCTTGTATTTAGCAGCATAGTCACTGACTTCCCCTCCTTCCCATGGGTGTGTGACCCCTCCTCTGCCTCCGCCCCCACCTCCCACTCCACCCCTTCCATAAGGCCCCACCTTTTCCCATCCCTTCCCCAAATTCCCACCCTGGCCCCACCTCTTCCCCACCTCCTCCCCTGAGCACACCATGTTCCTGCTTCTCCCCCTCCTTCCAGGAGCATGCTAACGCTGCCAAACAGCTGTTTGGCAGTGACCGGGCAGGAAATGCTGGGAAGTAGGCAGAGGAGTGGGGATGCGGCATGCTGGGGTGGGAGGAGGTGGTGGGGAGCTTGGCTGCCAGTGAGTGCAGAGCACCCACTAATTTTTCCTCATGGGTGCTCCAGCCCCGGAGCACTCACGAAGTCAGCACCTATGTTTAGCAGTGACAATCTGAGTACCTTTCTGTAGCAGGGTGTTTACCCTGCTACTGCCCAGAGGGATTAAAACAGCCCTGGAAAGGCTGCAGCTGGGAAAAGAAAGGCTGATTAGGGGAAGCAGCCACAGGTGAGGCCACACCCCAGTCAGACTGCAGCTGGCCCTAGAAGAGCGTTGAGGGCCAGAGACTGGGAAGGACACTCTCTCTCTAGCCTTTGAGGGAGAGGGACCTGGCTGCCTGGGAGCTGAGCAGAGGACCTGAAGTGGAGCAGTGCTGGGGAAGGGCAGAGGGAGCTGAGGAGCTCCAACCTTGCAAAACCCCAGGCTGCAGGCCGAGTTAAGGGCCCACAAAAGATACTGGGGTTGCAGAGGGATAGCCCAGAGATAGGCAGAGGCAGCTGGTCCAACTTCCTCTTGCTGATGATGAGTCGTTTACGGGCTGCTGTCTGCCCCAGGGAGCAGGGGCTAGATGATGACTGTCAGTAGCCACTGAGGCAATGTGAAGATAGAGGGTTGGGGGTTCCCCTGCGTGCGGAGACCCAGATTGTAGGTTATTGCCAAAGGAGGGACATGGGAGCCAGGAACAAGCAAGACATCGGCCTGCAGAGGGTGCTCCAGGCTGGAAGAATTAATTCCCAGAAGGCGCCATGCCAGTGAGTTGTCGCTTTGCCACACTTCCCCAGACCCAAGGAAGAGCTCCGTGTAACTTGAAAGCTTCTCTCTCTCACCAACAGCAGTTGGTCAAATAAAAGATATTACCCCACGTACCTTGTCTCGCTAACCAGCTCCTAAGTGAATTTTAAAGTCAGTAGTCTTGACACAGAACCTGCCTGGAGAGTTAAACTGAGTATTCATGGCATCATAAGAAACTAACTCCCGACTGTGTGTAATACAAGTCAACTCCCTGACTGCTTTTGTGCAGCAAACAGCTACAAAATGTCCATATATTACACCGTGTGCCTTGGCTGGACATGCATCAACACTTGGGATGGGACTTTTTCCACACCTTGTGCATGCAGGCTGGAACGTGTCCCCCTTAGGCTGGGAGTTCTCTCTCCTTGTCTCAGGGGTTTTATGGGAACCAGAACCGGCGCTAGGGATTTGAGTGCCCTAGGCAGACAGCAATTTTACCGCCCCGTGCTCTGGTCGAGCTGCCGCAGTGGTGCCTGTGGAGGGTCCGGTGCTCCGCGGCTCCGGTGGAGCTGCGCAGTCATGTCTGCGGGTGGTCCACCGGAGCCGCGTGAGGAGCCGACCGTCCACAGGCACTACTGCGGCAGCTCCACCAGAGCCACGCACCAGCAGACCCTCCGCAGGCACCACTGCGGCAGCTCCACTGGAGCTGCCTGCCACCCCCTCCAGCAAAATTTCGCCCACCAATTATTCTGGCGCCCTAGGCAATTGCCTAGGCTGCCTAAATGGTAGCGCCGGCCCTGATGGGAACCACTTTTAAACATTCAGGTGTTGGTTTACTGATTCTAAGCTAATTTCAGGTTTTCCTAGTTCGTCAAGTTGCTCTAGATTTTGCTGTTTAACCACAGCTATTGAAACAGCAAAACAGTCTGAACTGGTGAGAGTTAAATATCTCTTCAGTTGTAGCTACTATGAAAGGTTTTCCTGTTAAACCAGTGGTTCTCAAAAAAAAATTTCCATGGACCACCTGAATATTGCTGAGGCTCTCAGCAGACCACTTAATGTTGTTTGCAAATGTTGTTTATATCATTAGCTAACTATTCTAAAGCGCTTTTATCCAAAGCGCTATATACAAAAAATTAATAAATTTTTTTTGTTCTACAAATAAAAGCACACAATGCATTTTAATATCAGTAGTCTTACCTTTCTAAAGGTGATGGATGTGCCCTCTCTCCTCCACCACGGCAGCCTCCAAGCTGGGGCTGGAAAGGAGTGGGGAGTGTCTCTCCCACTCTCCCCTATCGCGGCAGCCCCTGAGGTGGGGCTGGGAAGGAGGGGGAGTCTCTTCCCTGCAGCTACAGCCCTTGAGCTGGGGAAAGTTGCCTCTTTCTCTGGCTGCCACAGCCCTGCACATCCCAAAATTCCCCCTATCTCATCTTTTCACCCCTATGCCCCCTCCCACCTATCCTTTATTCCCTGCCCTCCTTCCCGAGACCACCATCTCACCTTACATGCGCGTTTTCTCTAGATTCAGGCACCTAATTAGTGTTGATTTGATTATTTACAGACTGACCATAAACACTGACCGAATGCCACTTGATAATGAAAGGCAGTTACAGGAGAGCAGCGAAGCAGATTCCACAGGGGAGCAAGTTTTCTGATGGCAGAGAAGTTAGCAGGGAATCTCCAAGGAATCCCCAGTTGCCCCAAAGGGGTAATTTTGCAACATCGTGCATGAGGATTTAGCTGCACAACTATCATTAGCAGTAATAGAAGTCATGTGAATAGCTCAATCCCCTGCATTTTGCACTAAATATTTACCTGCCAACTGCTCCCTTGTGTCTCATTTCACTTCAAGCATGGATGGAGGTGACAGGCAACTAAGGTTACCTAATCAGAGTTTCAAAATTCAGTGAGATCATGGCATCCTCTCTCTGTCTATGGAACAAGCCCTATTCCCAGATCTAACCTGTGCATGAAATTGTGGAGGAAAGCTTGTGGTTTTCCCCAGTTGAAACCATAAAACACCAGTGAAGCAAAAATGGCTTCTTTGGTCAATCACTAAGACTCACAAGCTGTTTTGGCTGCAGTATTCAAATTTACAGAAGAGGGTTTTCTCAAGTGAAAATTGTGGATCAATTAATTGACACATCATGGTCAGAGAGGTAACAAAAATATGAAATTCCCCCCAGTATACAGAGAGACAGCGCCAGGCCTGGGCACAACTTCAGTCCTACATAAGCCCCATTTTGAGGGCTTAAGTAGTGTGTCAGTTTTGGGTTTGCCCTCTGCACAGAGGGAATTTCAGCCAAGGGGAGTCCCTTTTCCAGCTACTTCTGCTCTGCAAGTTGATTTATGGCAAGTAAATAAATTTAAAAAGCATAACGAATGAAAATGGACCAGCTGTATTTATTTTAAAGGGAAGGGAGTTTATAAACCCCAGTTCTGATGGCTAAAAATAAGTGACCCTTAGAACAAATCAGGGAAAAATGCAAATGGAAATAATAATAATAATGAAGTGGCAGCTTTGTGTGTCTGAATAAACAGAGACAGATCCCAAAGGGCGGCTGAGCAGCTCTTATGTCACACGCGCCCTGTAACCGGGGAGGGAGAACAATTGTACCATGGCCACAAGGTCAGGGCCCCCAAAACATCTGTAAACATCTGGTACAGACAGAAATGGGAGGAGGTGCGATCCCAGAAACATGATATACCAGACCCTCAAATGTCTCTCGATGGGCCTGCCTGTGACTACATAAGTAATTATGCAAACCCCATTACACTGGATCTGGAGCTGAACCGAGCTTCAGATTAGTCAAAACAAATTTGCCTCCCCTTATTGTTCTTCTGAATGTGAAAAAATTTTTGATATTGATCCAGTTTGATAAGATAGTATGTTCTTGTACGGTCTTGACTTTGGTCTTTTTTACTGCCAAGGTCACAGACACAGTAACTTTGCAGCAAGTGGGTGACACCAACCAAAATCCCTGCAGTGCCACTCTTTGACATTTGAAAATTGTATTTTGAGTGAGTTTGCATGTTTGTATTTTAGATGCTGACATGCACTTCCCTCCAGATGTGCTTTCACTCTGCTCTAAGGAGAAAAAGGACTGCTGCTTTCTTCCCATAGAATTAAAGAAGAGAAGCTCATATGACACCAAGGAGATATTTGGTAACCAGAAAAAGATTTGGGCCTCAATCCTGCAGAGCACTTCAGCCCATGTTTATTTTTTAAGCATGTCAGGAGACCCACTGATGTCAATGGAACAACTCTACTCACCGCTAGGATGATACCTCCTCCTGCCAATTCTGGAGATTAGCTTCACAATGCCAACATCCCTTCCCATGCACACCATTTCTCTGCCTCTCTCTCTCAGTCTCCAACTCCTCTCTCACTCCACAAACAGCTGCTGCTGCCACCACTTCATGACTCAGCCCACTGGCCAGATCACTATACAAGTTTACCCCTTCACAGGGTATCAAAGTCTTTCCTCAGTAAATCTTAGGCAGTCTTCCCACACACTGCCTCATGGACCTCATCCTCAGTCTTACCCAGGCTTCCCACTCACTGCCCCATGGTGTCATGTCCTCAGGGCTCAAGGGAAACCAGGCCCACTCTCTACTCCAGATTCCAGCTCAGAGACCCTCTTCACAGCAGCCAAAGCCCATTTCCTTCTAGACTTTACTTTCCCTGAGCCCTTTCCCCCATCACTGGGTTCACCATCCTCCCAGTGAACACCTGCTCCCTTTCCCAGCCCCTGCCTGCTCTGAGTTCCTGGGCTTTATATAGGCCCCTTCTCTTCCTTCACAGGTAAGCTTCCTCCCAGTTAACTCCCTCAGTTGCTGCTTGATTGGCTGATTGGACCCACCTGGCCTAATTCAGCCCTCTCAGAACCAGTGTAGGGAGCACACAGCATCACGGGAGGATCAGGGCCTTAGCCCAGTAACTGCTCCTGAATGTTTGTGTAACACTGACAGACCCTGGTTGTCAGTGGGCGGGATCGAACCTGGGAACTCTGGAGCTAAAGGCACGAGCCTGTATTCCATGAATTAAAAGTGATATCCACTCCATGTGGCTAAATGCAGTGCCTTGCGTGGTGTCAAGTATCTGATACTTAAAAGTGATATGGCTCTCAGCTAAGGCTGTAGAGCAGACAATCGCTCTCTCTCTTTGTGTTCTCAGTGCCACTAGATGGGACTGAACACCACACCCAGAAGGTTTGTGGGGTACATTTGCAAACTGTCTGAAGACATCAACCCATGCTCTAGAGTCAGATGAATGTTTTTCTACCTCTGTGGATGAACAGGCCTCCCTGGGAAGGAGTAATCGTGCAGCAACTAAGACAGGCTGAACTAAAATGAATGGGGGGAGGAAGAACAAATAAGCTGGATAACTCCATTCCTCAGGCACAAGGAACTTTCTACTACAAGGCGAAAGCTCACTGCTGCAGGAGCTAGAGCTTTCTCGGGGGCTGGTCCCAGACAGCAGAACCAACTCCCCCAGCAACAAGGGGCCATCACAATCCTCACCCGCTCCCACCTCAAGTGCCAGGCACACTCCCTCAACCTGCATTTTCTAGACACAGAGCTGGGTGGGCATTAAAAAAATAATAATCCTACTGAAACAAACCACTCCACTGAGATTTGGACAGATGTTAGCCATGTGGCTCAGGGCTCTCCTGGGAGGCACTCAGACACGATGGTGCTGAGGTGGTATAAAAGCCCATCGAGAATCAAACAGAAAGAGGAAATAAATATTTCAGCTGCTGGTGACTAAGATTTGTTGTGAACAGTGCGAAATGCAGGCCTTCTTGCCAATCCCTTCCGGGCTCCGGCCTCAGAGAATCCAAAGCATTTCACATGCCACACATGTCAGCTCCTCCTCTAATGTTTGCCATTTTCTGATGGTGTAAAATTAATGTGATGACTGAATTAAACTAATAATTACCTAATTTCCACAAACAGTCTCCTGGTGCACTCAACTTAGAGCTAGCTTCTCTTGGGAGGTGCAGGGGGATCCAGCTATATTATTGAATCAATCTGAGCTAATTTAATTAATTTTTGATGGAAAGTGCTCAATTTCACAGACAGCCGCTGCCTGTTCCTCCCACAGACAGAGCCACACACAGTCACTGATTTCTCTCCACCTCCCTTTGTGATGTATGAGATGATAAAGCCCAGATTCATAAAGTCACCTTGGGGGAGGGGGTCCTTTTTGTCACTGGGAGCTGTGAGTGATTTACAGTTTTGAACAATTCTGGTTTCCTCATTTTTGCCACGGCAAACAAGCTCCCTTTACAACAGGACTCGTGAAGGCAACCAGATAACCAGAGAGGCTAGATTTCTGCACTGTTCCTGTAGAGTGGAGGGACAGTCATAAAAGTGACTGCAGAATCCTATTCTGCATTTACATGATTATCATTTCGCAGTGAGTGTTACATCCAGTTTGCTCCATTTAGAAATCGGATCAGAGTTCCCCTAAATGCCAGCAACACAAGGGCAACAAAAGCATCTGAAAAGATTCTCTGTCTACTTACTGCCACTCACTAGCACCATAAAGAGTCTGGAATCTGAATGTACTGTCTGCTATGTGGGTGATGCAGAGAATGCAGCATGAGAGGGGGGTGAGCTACTGTGTCATTGAGTCAAGTACATTCAGTTACCTGAAAAGAGAAAGAGAAAGCAGACTTGTTGCTAAGGCTCTGGACTGACACTTAGCAGTTCTGGGTTCAGGTTCTGCTCTGCCCCAGACTTCTTATGTGACGTTGGGCAAACCACTTAGGGCCAGATTTTCAGAAGAGTTCAATACCCACTACACTGAGCTCTTTTGAAAATCTGACCCTTGATTCCTCTGTGCCTCAGCTTCCCACCTTTAAAAGGGGGGTAGCAACACTGCTCTCCCACCCTCAGTCTGTCTTGTATAGTTACATTGCAAGCTCTGCAGGCCAGAGACTGTTGCTTACTACGTGTATTGCAGTTCCTAGAACAATGGGGCTCTGATTTTGGTTGGGGTCTTGAGGCACTAGTGTAACTAGGGTTGCCCCCTGCCTGGTTTTCACCCAGACAGCCGGGTTTTGACGTGTGTGTCCAAGTGATATTTGATGAGCCCTGTTGTCTTTTGTTTTTTTTAATCTGGCGGGAAGAGGCAGAGAAGGAGACTTGGCCTCACGGGAAGAGGTTGAGCAGGGGGTGGGGCCTCAGAGTCCAGTTACTCACCATTAGAAAGGTGGCAACCCTAATTGTAACACTAATGAAAACTGAGCCTGTCATCCCCTAATACTCCTAATACCTGGGGCCTTTTCACTGTTTTGAAGCCGGATGAAAAATGTTACCTAATTCTTACAGCCCAGAAAAGCCCTGGTTCACTCTTGAGTTCACAAAACATGAAACAAGGAAGTAAAGGTGAATCTCAAAGTCTCAGGTCCATCCTCAAGGGTCCAAGCAACTCAAAGCTTCCAGAAATTATGAGAATTCACTGAGTTCTAAACCATGACTAGTTTACTTTGGTAAGCAGTGTATCTAGAATCTACATCACAAAGGCAAGAAACCTTCTTTCCCCGCTGGACAGAGGCACTAGATCCGGGTTGCATCATTTCACGTATGAAGAGGGATGATCTAGCCAGGGAAGATTACAGACACATAATTTAGGAAAGCTATATGGAACAGACTTTTACAATATAATAAAGAGACTTTTTATATGTCCTTTGAGCCACCCTGTCGAATGCAATTCACAGAGAATTCTGTTCCAGCCTTCAAATTCCATTGAATAGATTTTTAAAAAACCACCTCTAAAATGGTTATTTTATATTAAATTCTGTAGAGTTTGTAGTTTCCATTGAAACCTATCATATTGCTCTTAAATCAGATCAGTTTCATCCCTATTACGTTCTATAAGACTTTTCCATACGAGAAGTGTTGGGAACTGGAACGCCATAGGCTGTGTTGTATCCTGGTTTGGCTTTGGGAACCAAGAACTGATCCTTTTCTGAGACAGAGCCAGCTTCTCAGTTGGTATAATACAGTGGAGTTCCCTGGATGTCAACAGAATTGCACCCATTTACATCAGCTGAGAATCTGGCCCACAAAATGGAATCACTGGTAAGTGTGTTATATGTCAGCAAAAAAAGCTTATGATATTCACATGAAACTTTGTGCTTTACAGGGCATAATATCTCAGTATAAGACTCCAGCTGTCACTGATGATTTTTGCTGTCAGTTCTTTCCCAGTTCATACTGACAGTGAAGTGTTCATTGTGGACATTTGCTTTCATTAATGAAGGCTCATACCAGAAAATATGAAACTCAAGGAAAGAGAAGCCCCCAGTCAGTGACAGTGGGTAACAAATTGGTGACAACCATCATTGTACTTTACACAGAGCCTTGTAGAATTCCCGTTGGGATGTAAAGGAGAGCTCGAACAGAAGTTTGGCTCTGCTGTGCTGATGTTATAAAGCACCCAGTGTAAAATTAAATTACAGTCTGGACGCTCCTGCTAGGAGCACACACTGTTATGCGTAATACAGTCGAACTGCACTTCAAATGAGGGCTTGTGAGAGGAATAGACTGCTGTAAAAAGAATTCATTTTCTGTGCACCAACTCACAGCCATGGCAGTCAGGTGAGTCCTTGGGAAGTGAACAGCTGAGAAGGGATAAACCTATTACAAGAATAAACTTTTGCTGCACCAAAAGAGTAAAATATTGGCCTGTCACATGACTGGTTCTGTTAAAGGAATATATTTTCTGTTTCACAAATCAAAGCCCATTTCCCTTTTGAACAAATGCCTCTTTTAGGAGCAGGCTTGTTGGAAGTGGAGCTTGGCTTTACAGCTATGCAATAAGCAGATTTTCACTGGAAAGAAGAAATTATGGGCATATTTAGAGAGCAAAAAGAGGATGGTAAAAAACAGCTATGCCTGTAATTCTGAAGGAGACTATCTCCAGGCAAGATACACTGAGGCAGTGGTGCCCAGTCATTGGTACATGTAACATTTCTGGTATTTAAAACAAAACACTGGGAGATGATATGCAGCCCTGGGCAGAGGTCAAGCATGGGGACCAGAAACTTTTTTTTTGTGTTAAGATGAAAGCAAGATTCTCATGGAGCTGGAGCTTTAGGAAATACATGAATCATCACAAAGCTTATAAAATTTGCAGACAATACCAAGCTGGGAGGAGTTGCAAGTGCTTTGGAGGATAGGATTAAAATTCAAATTGATCTAGACAAATTGGAGAAATGGTCTGAAGTAAATAGGATGAAATTCAGTAAGGACAAAAGCCAAGTACTCCACTTAGGAAGGAACAATCAGTTGCACACATACAAAATGAGAAATGACTGCCTAGGAAGGAGCACTGCGGAAAGGGATGTGGAGGTCATTGTGGACCACAAGCTAAATATGAGTCAACAATGTAACACTGTTGCAAAAAAAACCCAAACATCATTCTGGGCTGTATTAGCAGGAGTGTTCTAAGCAAGGCACGAGAAGTCATTCTTTCGCTCTACTCTGCGCTGATTAGGCCTCAACTGGAGTATTGTGTCCGGTTCTGGGCACCACATTTCAGGGAAGATGTGGACAAATTGGAGAAAGTCCAAAGAAGAGTAACAAAAATGATTAAAGGTCTAGAAAAAATGACCAATGAGGGAAGATTGAAAAAACTAAGTTTGTTTAGTCTGGAAAAGAGAAGACTGAG